>NW_022196903.1:11270850-11274333 GCF_008632895.1 Mastomys coucha
TCTTGTATGTTCATGGGCATCTCTTTCTTTAGGTTAGGGCAATTTTCTTCTATAATTTTGTTGAAGATATTTACTGGCCCATTACAATGGGAGTCTTCACTCCCTTCTATACCTATTATCCTTAGGTTTGGTCTTCTCAGTGCATCCTGGATTTCCTGGATGTTTTGGGTTAGGAACATGTTGCCTTTTCCTTTTTCTTTGACTGTTGTGTCAATGTTTTCTATGGTATCTTCTGCCTCTGAGATTCTCTCTTCTATCTCTTGTATTCTGTTGGTGATGCTTGCATCTATGACTCCTGATTTCTTTCCTAGGTTTTCTATCTCCAGGGTTGTCTCTCTTTCTGATTTCTTTATTGTTTCTATTTCCATTTTTAGATTCTGAATGGTTTTGCTCATTTCCTTCACCTGTTTGATTGTGTTTTCCTGTAGTTCTTTAAGGGATTTTTGTGTTTCCTCTTTAAGAGCTTCTAGCTCTTTACTTGTGTTCTCCTGTATTTCTTTGAGGGTGCTATTTATGTCCTTCTTAAGGCCCTGTATCATCATCATGATAAGTGATTTTAGATCTGAATCTTGCGTTTCCGGTGTGATGGTGTGTCCAGGACTTGCTATGGTGGGAGAACTGGGTTCTGATGATGGCAAGTGACCTTGGTTTGTGTTGTTTATTTTCTTATGCTTGTCCCCGGCCATCTGGTTAACTCTAGTGCCACCTGCCCTTGCTAAATCTGACTGGAGCCTGTCCTTCCTGTTATCCTGGTTGTGTCAGAACTCCTCAGAGTCAAGCTGTCTCTGTGATCCTGTGATTCTGGGATCCTGAGATCCTGGGCTTGTTAAATCACCTTGGAGTGTGGCTTTCTCTGTGTGTTGTGGGACTGGCTGCAGAGCTTGTGCCCAAGGTTTGCTCAGAACACTAACCCAGACAGACCAGAAGGAACCTGAGTCACTGGGCAGGCTGAGTTCCTGTGCTCCTAGTCAAGCTGGTCCCAGTTACTTCCAGTGTTGGGATAGATGTTTGTTCCTGCTTACCTCTGATCCTGGGTGTGTCAGAGTGCCTGGGAATGGAGCTTCCTCTGGGTGTTGTGGGACTGGCTGCTGCTACTGTTGATTCTTTTTGTTTTTGTTTTTGTTTTTGTTTTTTTGTTTTTTTGTTTTTTTGAGACAGGGTTTCTCTGTATAGCTCTGGTTGTCCTGGAACTCACTCTGTAGACCAGGCTGGCCTCGAACTCAGAAATCTGCCTGCCTCTGTCTCCCAAGTGCTGGGATTAAAGGCGTGTGCCACCACTGCCCGGCTACTGTTGATTCTTAAGGGATGAAGGGCATTAAAGTGACCAAATTAAATATCTATGATGTCAGGAAGATGGTGACTAAAGAGAAAAGAGGCAGCTGGGAAAGTGGATATTTGAAGAGACAACATGAAGGGAGTCTGAGATATACTTCTAGATTTCATGTATTGCTGTGGTTATACATCTTGTTAAAATGCTGTTCCAAAATCTAAATACGATGTTACTGCTTATTAGTCACTGCCGTTGGAAAATGCAGATGGGTGACGTGCTGTGGCTGTGGTTTTCTAGCAGACCAGTGTAGCGGGATCAGTGAGTGAGTCCTGGGTCTCAGTAAGAGATCTTGTTTAAAAAATTGAGGTGTATGACTCTGGAAGAACAATATACAAGATGCATCTCTGGCCTCCACATGTGTACACACACATGTACGCACATACACATATATATGGATGTGAATGTCCTTCTTAAATCATTGCATTCACTTCAGATGCTTTCAGCAAAGAGTTTACACAAACCATGACCACATAGGAACCATGCAACACTGATAATGTCTTCTACAATCTACCTTCCTTAATGCATCTATTAAGGCTCTCTGTCTCTCTCTGTCTCTCTGTCTCTGTCTCTCTGTCTCTCTGTGTCTCTCTGTGTCTCTCTATCTTTCTGTCTTTCTGTCTCTCTCTCTCTGTCTCTCTGTCTCTCTCTCACTTTCTTGTTAATTCTGCTTATCTTCCTCCAGATGCTTTTCTTGACCTTTGTCCATCACTCCTTAGCCACTACATACAGGCTAAATAAGAGTCTGACCTTCATAGCCACCTTATTACCACCCTACCCAACTTCTCTTTCATTCCCAGGCCTTTATCATTAATAAGTGCTAACATTTCTTATTTTATACTGGCTATCTCTGTTACTTGATACATGATGAAAACAGTTTTTGAGAACATGAAGACTATTGCATGGACTAGGCATTAACTCAAACATATCCACAAAATCAGCTTTCTGTTTAAAAGTTATTTTACATGATACCAAAGGTGCTTCTTGGTACTAATTTTCCCAGCTTCTCTTGCTGCTCTCACTATTAGTCTCCTTGTCTAATTATTTACAGCAGTAAACCTTTTCCATCATTCTTGATTTAATTTCTTAATTTATCCCTTCCTCCATCCTTGGGATATTTATTGGTAACCAAAGGGCAAATGGAGATTTTTATGCAGGTCACACCTTCCCGTGAATAACAATCCTGGATGGCAGAGAAGTCAGGCTCCTTCTACAGAGATTAAAAGCCTTACATGTGCAGAGTTATTTAATAAGGTAAGGATGTTCGCATGTTGTCTTGCTGACTTTTAAAGGTAATTAAAACTCTAACAGTGAAGGCCCTCTGTTGATAGGAGTGGAACATTCTGGAAGCTGGAAGTTGGAGAAGAAGCCATCCTAAACCTCCCAAGCAAGTAACGCTGATATAACTAGGGAGTGAGTGAGCTCATAAATCAAATGTAGCTCACGGAGTCACTGTGCTCAGTGAATTTTGAAGGTTAAACATTTCAGTTGTTAATTTGCACTTATTATTTTAAATCAGGACATGCATAGACTTTAGTTTAATGTTTAGGTACTTGACTAATGAATATATAGCATTTTTACATATGGACTGAAATTCAAAACATTTAGCATACAAAAAATACTGAAAGATTTGTCTATGTTTAATCATGGTTACTAATAAATTAACAAACAATTTAACTATAAATAACTATACAATAAATAACTATACAATTTCAAAACTTATTGTGGCTAAGAAATACTTAGAATTTGTAGCTTTTAGATTAGTTCTACGAGCTTCCTTTCTTTGACTCTTAGAATAACCCATACTATGCCATACTCCCCACACATAGTTTAAGTATTAAATCACCATTTATAAGCTTCTTATAATTGTTTTCTGCCTACTTTTTACCTTTTAAAAATTAACTCACAAAGTAAACAGATTTTTGTGAGTAGTCATCATACATATCTTAACTTGATTGATTTGTATCTCTTCCCCACTGTATCCTTACTATACTTTTTCTAGAAATTGAACATTTCCTCTTCTGCTTATCCATTCACCCTCTGCAAAGGGTTTCCTCTTTTAGTCATGTTGCAGAATGATATATATCATGATGTGGGGAAGTAGCAAATGCTCTAGAATACTGAACATGTGTTTTTTTCTTTCCTTTCTTTCTATT
>NW_022196903.1:11274343-11338352 GCF_008632895.1 Mastomys coucha
GTTTGTTTTGGTTTTGTTCGTTAACTGTACCAAATATTTTTCAAGAATTATCTTGATATCTCACCTTATTTCTGTGCTACTCACTGCTTACATTAGCATGAATTGGGAATATGAAAAGGAGCTTAGCACATCTGGCTTCTACTTTCTGGATATATATATATATATATATATATATAAATTACCCTGCCTTTCAGGTATGCCATCCTGGGTATCAATCATTTACTTTTTAATTATTAGTGTTTATATCTTTTTTCATCTTTACATATTACTTAAAAGTTCAAAGATAATATTCCCTCTCTGCCAATCTGAAGAACTTCATTTTGAAGGCAAAAATAGTGTGGGGAATCCCAGCTTATGCTGAGTGCAGTCTGTCTAAACTGTTGGCAGTTTAATTCAAAATCAGAGGCAATTTTGAATCCTTCTCTATTTGTTTTTTTTCAAAAACAAGTGAAACAGGTCTTGGTGTCTTTCTCCACATGACACTTACTAGGATCTGTCAATGTAACACTGTGTTGGAAATTTTCTTTCATGGTTAAGTATTTCCTTGCAATAAACCCTGAGAGTTAGGCTGTGCTGCACCTGGACACAGAAGTACTTCCCCAGGTCAGAAGCACCTAGAACCAAGGCCAACTGCTCTGCAGGATGCCCCGGAAGCCAGTCTTCCATCATGCACAACACAGGAATCTTCAATACCTGAATCAATCCAGATCAGTCATGCTTAGAAATACTGATGGCTTTGGCACTTTTGTCTTTTTAAAGTTACACATTAGAATAAATGAGATGACTAGCTTAACCTTTTTTTCTTGAAGAAGTGACTGTGTATTTGTTAAAGAAAAGTGTGAAGGGAGATGTAGACTTTTATATACATTTTTCTACTTCAAAGTGGTACAGGAGTAGGTGAGTACCTTAATCCTTATACTCATGTCTTTATTTCTCACTTACTTGTTGAAAGTTCAGAACTCAGCATCTAATAATTGTATAGGATTATATTTATTTATCTATGTCTTTATTTATTCCTTTATCTAATGACATCAACACTGTGAATCTAACCCAAGGCTTGTGCATGGTTGACAACCATATGAAGTAGGTTTAGCTTAATCTACTTGTATTATAATGATAATTTTGGCCCCCCCAAACTGCTTACAGGAGTTTCTGCAAGGGACCCTGTCCCCTGTTGGTTCTGATTGGTAAATAAAGATACCAGTAGTCAATGACTGGGCAGGGCAGACAGAGGCAGGACTTTTCAAATTCCTGGGATTTGGGACAGAGAAGGAAACCGGGATGCACCTTCATTCCGTGAAGGCGAGGAAGGTGAGATGTAATGTGGAATAAATGTAAATGTAGTATAAATGTAAATGTAGTATGTAAAGCAGACCTATGGGGGCGGGGAGGGGATGCCCAAAAGGTAACAGGGCAACAAAGATAAAATACAGAGCTGGAGGTTGTTAATTCAGGTGTACTGGAGGAGAGTGTTTGCTGGCTGTGAGGAGGTTTAAAAGTGTCCAGCCGTAATCAAGGCATATCAAAATTAACTGCCGTGTGTGTCTTTTATTTGTGAATCCAGAAGGCTCTGGTGGGTGGCGGAAAGATTGACCCACTGGGAACCAAGTGGTTTACTAATTCAGTGCTACAATTATGCTACATCTGTATCACAAGTTTGTCCAATTTCATTTTCATCTCCCAATAAATGTTCCTAATTTATAGGCTTAAAAATACTATTAAGGACTAGAATATGTCATTAGAAATCAATGGGGGAAAGAAGTGGATCTTTTCAAGCTAATTTTGCTTTATATTACACATAGAGTCTCAGAACTGATTGTTGAGGTCTATTGTAATTAGAGTTTGTTTTTTTTGTTGTTGCTTTGCTTTTGTTTTTTGTTTGTTTGTTTTTTTTTCCGTTTTTTAGAGTAACCAGAAGTTTCAACCCTCTAGTATCTAACTTGAGATTAGAGTAAAAGGATAAATCACCACAAAGATATTTTGTGAAAGATAGTTCAAACACCCAACTGCCAATCTTTTGAGTTAGACATAGGTAGTTCAGGATTAAATACAGCTCTTTATAATTCTGACTGATCTCAAGCCTATAGTTCCAAGGTTAAAAAAAATGTATTTATTAAAAAATACAACTCATGTCAGCAAAAATGGGCTCAGCAGACTTGATAAGTATGAGGTAATTCTTTTCCTGGTGATATGTGACAATCACTAATCTTTCGCCTGAAATCTTTATGTGTTGATGAATTAGCCAATTTGCACTGGTAGGCCATGTCTGATCCGGTTACTTCAGTCACCTTAATAATCAATGCAGATCACTGCATGATCGATTCAGCAGCAAGATGGGAATTAATCATAAAGACAGTTCTCTAGACTATGGTCCAATGTAGTAACCACAAATAGATGTGGTCCTATTCCAAGGATTTTTTTTTCACAGATCTGTTAGTGAACTTTCCATTTCAGTCTTCCTTTTGTTGGAACAGCTACTATTGCGTTCACTCTTAAGAGATCAGAAGCACCAGTATATTTAGGACAGCACACTTCTGAGATGAGAGAGAAAGACCAAAAAGTTGAGTAGGAGGATTTGGGAGGGACTTGAGAGAGAGAAAAGAATGTGAATAAAATACACTGTATTAGAATTCAAAAATTAAATGTAAAAAGAAATACGGATTTTGGAAATGTATTTAGTTATCAGGCATCTATGCCCATGAATAGTATTAATATCTTTATGAAGAAAAAAATCTTGGGGAACCCTTGCTTCTGCCCTAGGAGGGTGGAGATAACAATGATAAAACAGTGGCATTTCAAAGAGGGACTGAGCCGTGCCTGGCATCAAACCTAATGACACTTTGACTTAAGACCGCCCAACCTTTGAAGTGTGAACAATACACTTATGTTTATAAAAATCAGGCAAGTTAAGAATCACAGGTAGCTTAAGACACCCTCCAACAGACTCTGATTTCCCTGGAGAAATGTGAGAAAGGGAACATGACAGTATTCAAGGTCAGAGTACATTAAAAGTGCTTCATATCACACCCCTTCTTCTCTGCAAGCCTACAAAGCTTAGGTCCATTCACACAAAGGCCCATAAAACAAGGATCTATATAGTGGATTTCGTTTTGCTATGGAGGGTATGAAGGTGGCCACATAGTTTTTCCAGAGAGTAAAACTGAGTTGGAACCATACTGAAAAAAAAAAATCAATGCATGCCTTGTTGAAATTTTTAGGCTCTGTGGAAGCCATTGGGAATCACAGCGGCAGGTGAAAATGAACTTAGGCATGGGTGCTGGATTTCTCCAGGGTTTTTGTTTTCTTTGTTTGTTTGTTTGTTTTGTATTCTCCTTCCCTTTTCAATGAAAGTGAGATTCTGAGAAGCATCTGTGATACAATGCTTTCCCATGAAAGATTTTTCCCCTCACAGTTAAGTAGGACACTTTCTAATTAGACTTCTACCACCATTTACTTAAGTTAGTCATTTATTTCAACTTCATTGGAGAATGACTATTTTCAATTCACAGAGGTCATTGGAGTCACAGATGTCTTCTCACTTGGTCACCTTCTGCCACCAACCTCACACTTTCCAGGGAGCACTATCCAGTTGTTTTTAATGATTATCATGTCAGTGGGCATGAAGGTCACATGACAGAGTGAGCACCACAAAGCAAGGATTCAGGCAAGAACTATCAGCAGGTGAGGGCAGACAATGAATTTCTTGTAGATGAAAATAAATGTTTTTCATTTCATTGGGTACAATATTGAGCAGGCACTGCAGAAAGAGCTATAAAAAATATTAACATCAATGTGTCTACAAAAATCTTGAGAAAATGTCTCTAGAAAATGGCCAACCTCACATTTTAAATAAATTGTTTTTCAAAACTATCTCAAATGTAGATATATTGAACCAAATTAAGCATGTTTGCACAACTGTCAATGACACAAGCTTAGCAGGTATTTATACTTTTAACTAGTTGAATACAATCATAAAAGGAAAGTAAAATTGGTCTTTTTATTATTTAAGCAACCATTTACTTATGTATTTATTTTTTAACTTACTCACTTTACATTCCTCTCACTGCCCCTTCTCTGTCACCCCCTCCCACAATCCTTCCCCTGTTTTCCTCTCCTTCTCCTCTGGGCTAATGGAGTCCCCTTTGGATATCTTCCTCCTCCCTAACACTTCAAGTCTCTGATATGCTAGGTGCTTCCTCTCCTATAGAGGCCATACAAGACAGCCCTATGGTAGAACATAACTCACATACAGGCAGCAGCCTTTGGGATAGGCCCCCTGCTCCATTGTTTTTAGGATCCACATAAAGGTCAAGCTGCATATCTGCTACATTTGAGCAAGGAGGCTTAGGTCCAGCCTGAAGCAATGATTTTTGACTGGCCTCAAGTCTTCACACATGTATGTGTATATGTGTTCATTCTTTTAGTCTACCAAATATGTAAATTTATTTATGTATTTCTACCCTAAAGATCACTTGTATCTGAGTCAGAAAGATCTGATACTTATAGGGAAATATGATAGACAAAAACAGGGTCACTTTATTGGAGTATCCCATGGAGTATTTGTATTCTAAGATACAAGGTTTCCAACATTTATATTCAAAATATTCATGCCAATATTCAAACCATAGTAGAGACTTAAAAGATGCATTGGCCTGAGAAGTTGGTCACTTGAGACAAAACCCTGAAGATACTTAAGCTTTGTTCTCAGGCTTGCTTTTAACTACCTTTAGAAAAAAAATTTTTTTAACATGCATTTGTGTTGCAGTTTAACTAACCACTAACTCAGTCAATATGAAACCCAAGAAGTGAGGAAATATTTAAGCCATATGTTTTTATTTCTCTTTCATCTTGTTATTGTTTTGCTGTAAGAGTATTTTTATTTAATTTTTTGTTTTATTGAAACGGGTTTTTAAATATAATATATGTTGATTATAGTATCCTCATCTATCTATTCTTCCCAGTTCCTTGCCACCTCTCCTCCCATCTGGATCGACTCCCTTTCTGTCTCTCATTAGAAAAGTACAGGTCAAGCCATATATTTTCAATGTGGACAGAGGGAAATAAATTGTATCAAACATTCTTTTCTACCAGTCAAAAGACAAGCCATGCCTTTATGATGAATTTTTAAATTGGCCAAGAGAACTAAGGACTTTTTCAGACATATAGTACTGTTTAGGACATTTGTACACTGATTTGATGAAGTAAATTCTTTTAAAGTATTAAGTTTTCCATATGTTGAACAAAAGCAGAGACACCTCTACTGTTCACTCTCTTTCATGATTACTCCATCCACTGTTCCGGATGAGAATCATAAAAGTGTCCCATGTTGCAAAATGTGCCCAAGTCTTTCTTTCTGCTGGAACACTCTTGTCACCTTTCCTGTTAGGTGCATTTTCTGTGCTCAGAGTTTCAGCACACCCACAGTGTTTTGTTTTTCTATGCATTTGAAATGTGTCCTGGTAAACTGAATCCAGCAGCACTCTATCTGTGAGATCTTTCAGGCCTTAGATTTTTAAATAAGTTTTTCCCAACTCTCATATTGCTGTCTAAATGTCATGGAGTTATCTCAATCTGCGAATAATTTATCTTATTTCTTGGTTTGGGTTTATTGAATTTATCAGGAAATACACATTTAATTCCCAAATCCCAAGTTTACAAAGTACTCAGAGATAGATCTCTTAAAAGCTAAGCCTAGAGTCAGATAAATCTTTATGTCTTCATTTGCTGATGGGGGACACTTCATCATCCATGATGTCAACAACAGTCTATCCATTATACAGTCACAATTCTATACGTGGGAATCTCAGTCCAAGTCCTTCACAAAGAAACCATCTCTTAATCTTAGATTACTGATGCTCAAAACTGCATGTGCCTGAAAGGAAGCACTGAATCAGTTCCCTTTATGCCCGTTTTTAATTGCTCAGATTATGTAAATCCTGATAATTTCCTGTAGGTTAATTAGAATTCAGCTCTTCATTTAGAAGGCCACTATGATGTTATATTCTGTCCTTCTATATATTCTCTGTCAAGAAAAGGTTCAGGCTATTTAGCATGACACAATGCCAGAAACAAAGGTTCAGGGATACCCAGAGTTTCTGACTGAAGTTACTTGGGTTGGTCTTCTCAGCCTATGAAGCTATTGGATTTGTGTTACATGATTTTCCATTCCATCCTTGGAATTCTGATGAATCAACTTGCTGTTGGTTAAGTGTGTACTCATGATTTCTCCTACTACCTCACAGTTCCTTTCTAGCTTTTTGCATGGCCTTCCTTTATTTCTGTAAGTTTCATTGTTCCAGGCACAGAGAACCTCCTGTAGTTGTTCAATAAACATTGATTTCATCCATCAAATAACAATATTCATCTTTCATATAACTTGGGAAAACTATTGTTGTTTTTCCTACAGTTTTCTTTCAATTAGGCATTTGAATTTCTCTCCCTAGAGGAAGGTATTGAATACCAAAAATGTAATAATTCTGTATGGAACTAAGAGTGGTCCTTTGCAAAAAATGTCAAGATATTGTCAGCCCAACCTGATCTTTCCCCCACAACTCATTTTAATATTGACGGATATAACAGTAAACATTTCAGTGTTCTAAAGTTTGGTTTAGTCTAGAACAGTTAAAAGCTGTGGTTTGATTATTGGCAGAAAATGTAAGATAATTAAAAGTGAAGGTAGCCATTTGGAGTATAGAGAAAGGCTTTTTAAGTCCAAGTAGCTCAAGGCCTTATTTTGTGGCCTAGTTGTCCTAAGAAACTAGGAAGTTATGAAACATGGGTGATTTATGTCATCCAATGGAGGAATTCTGAAATCAGAGTTGCTGCTCATTACTCATTGTAATGTGTAGGGTGCTTATTTTTTTCCCCAGTAAATGTCCCTAATCTCTCTTTCTCAGTGGGGGCAGAGGCAGTCCTCAAATCTGGAGACTTTTAGTTGCCACTATATGGATTGATACTTTTCTAAATCTGAATAAAAAAAATCAAACAAATGAACAAAAATGGGCACAGTGGTGGACTTATAAAAGTAGTGTTTCTGCACATGATAGAATCCTTATTCTAATGTTTCTTTACTGTACTCTGTTAAAATTATGCAGAATTTATTATTTAAGTGATAGTAAAGACTTCATTAAAAGATTAATGGTTCTGGTTTACCAACTCACTTACTAGGTCACTTCATTATTTAGTTCATTAATTCTGTAAATGTCAAGCTTACCATGAACTCTAGTAATTTGCATAAGTCACGTTGTCATTCTTCTGGTAGAACAGTATAACAACTTCAGAGAAGAATTTGGCAGCATTTATCCATTTCCTATTAAATAGAAGTGTGTTGGTTTTTTTTTCCAATTCAGCAAAGAAAAACAGCTGATAAATGTTAACAATGTAATCTATCTGATTATTCTCCAAACTTTTACATTTGATGAATCTGGTGGACAGGTAAAATGAAAAGATAATCCTCAAAGGACAGAAATACTTTCCAGATTAAGTGATATAAAGAAGCCAACATTTATGATCATGTTTTACATAAAATCATTTCTATCAGTGAAAGAGCAATCAAGTCTTTGATTCCTCCCTATTTTATTTTATTTATTAAAATGCTTAATTACCACATAAATCATCAACAACCACAAAAACAAAGAAACAGTTTATACAGAAAGTCATTGAAGAAAACTCTTGAAAATTATGATAGAGATGTTGAAGAGAAGCTCATCATACCTGGTGGCTTCTGCTCGAGATATAGGTAGGGAAGGACGCAAATTCTTTGCGGGGCTGGCCACTGGGAGTTTGACCATGCTCCAGGGAGTATATGGGCAATACAAATTGGATTTGGTATTCTTTCTTCTTTTGTTGGAGGGGGGATAGGTCACGAGGGTGGTGACATAGACCTGGGAGGACTGGGAACTGAATCTGATAGGGATGCATTATGTGAAAATCCCAAAATATCAATAAATATTTTATTTAGATAAAAAAAATGTTAGTAGGAAAGCTCCAGAAAGCAATCATTTCAGTATTATAAGGGTTCTAGAGCAGCACTGGTTTTTCACTGTGATGAATATTCTCTACACTCAGTGTATTCACGTCACTCTCAGGAAGAGTTTACATTCAGTATAACTGACTCTATATGATAGAAAAGTGGTACATTACTAGGTTTAGCAGTTGAAATAGAATAAAAAAGCAATGGTGGTTATTTAAGATACACCAAGAGTTTGGAAAAATGCATGGAATGAGATATTCTTTCTATATTTTGCTTTTCTGCTACATTTTGCAGATCCTTGAGAATAAAACCAAGAATAGGAATCTGCTATCATCTCTCAGTAAACTATCAACTACCTGTGTGTCTGTCTTGGGATACATGTTTACAAAGGAAAGAAAATTGTGACAAATAAGAAAATGGGTATTAATTTTACAATTGCATTTTGCTTAATACGTAATAGTAATAGCAGTAATAGTAACAAAATAAACAATAAAAATAATTAACCAAATTATATTTATATCTTTGTAGACTTTATTGACAAAATATAGATATTTGATTTTAGAAGAGAAATTAAATGTGTGTCCTAACATAACTTTATGAGAATAATCTGCCTTAAATGATACATTCTATTAAGAAATTAATTTTCAAATATAAATATTAATGCTGATGGGATTAGTTAGCACTGAAAAGTCTAATTTTTTTAAAGAAATTTATTGTTTTATCTAATGGCAGGCAGGAAAAGATTCAAGATTTGTCAAGTAAAAATTTTAAAGTAATAGATCTTCAAGACTATTTTCCCTCTTCCTTTAGTCTGACTCTATACTTGTGAAATGACGATTGGTCATTGAAGCAGCTTTCGCACTGCACTCAAGCAAGACGCCTCCTGCAGAAAGAAAAGGAATACCTTTACTTAATCTCTATGTTAGGAGCAAGAAACCCCTTTCTATCTTTTAGACACACTGGTCTTCATACAACAGAAGTTAACTGGAATTGGAACACCTTAATTGATGTCAAATTAAACTAGGGTTCCCCTGACAATCTGCTTCCCTACACCAATTCTACCTCTGCAAGCAAGAAAATAGAGGGATGGATAGTGTACTTTATAAGACAGGAGGAATAACATGACTGCTATTATGGCTAGTATTCTAGAGGACATTGAGAGGAATTGTGGATTTACAGGCTGAGTCTCTTGGTCATTTATCATGTGTTCTTCATTTGTGGAAAAAATTTTTAGTCAATATACAGTTACTAAATAACATGATTCCACAAGCTTGGTCCCATCCACTTCTAAGGGACAAAAGTCACGGAGCTGTTGGAACTCTGCAAGAGATTGTGGAAGGAATGTGGAAGCTAGAAAAAGGGATGCGTTAACTGGTCCAACCACGCATCTCTAAGAACGTCAGTCCCTAGATCTGTAAGATGTATATAGTGCGTGAAATGCCAGATTGTTGTGAGACTTAGATAACACCTACAATAGATAATGCATCTTGATGCTACAAAATGCGAGGTATGCTTGTCTAATGAAACAGTCAGTTTTACCTTGGCACCATCACCCTCTCCAGCTGTTTGGTCCTGTTTTCCTGCTGATTCACCAAAGTAGCTTCCTGCTGTCTCATTACCACTTCATGTTTAACATGGCAAAGATCAAGATTTTAATTTTTTCCTGGAACATGCACTTCTCTTTTCAACTCTGCAGTCCCTGTAGGGAATATTACTCCACTGTCAATCAAATTGGCTGACGGCTGAGCCCATTTTAGATGCTGCTCCCTCAGTCTCTCACTTCACAACCATGATCTGATGAAGTCTTGTCACTTGCTAAGGAGCATGTCTTATCCCTTGCCATTTACTCTTTCTGAGGCCAGCCTGGTATACAGAGTGAGTTCCAGGAGAGCCAGGGCTGAACAGAAAAACCCTGTCTGGAAAAACAAAACAAAACAAACAAACAAACAAACAAAAAATCCCAACAAGCATGTGGTTCAGTTTTGTGTCATTTAATTAATCTCATGCATAAAACACCTGTACCCTAGTCATGAGCTTTATTTGTGCCTTACATGAAATCTACCCTCCCTGCAAGATAGGAGAAATGAGATTTTAAATATTCCTTTATGACATCTGCCCCTATGTTCATGCAAACATGTAGAATGAAGCCAATTGTAAATACTTTGCTGTTCTTTGCAAATGGGGGAAAAACCACTGTCTTCCTTTGCATAAGGGTAAAATTAACAAGGAAGACCTGATAAAGGTCTGCAAAATGCAGGGCCTGTATAGGAAATCAACATTTTTGCCATCCTTTTCCCACAAACCCCCAAACACTAGAGTACACATTCTAAGACCAGACAGAAGAATATTATAGTTTCATAGTCAAAGTGAAAACAATGGCAGACGTGAAACCACCTGATACACCTCAGATGGAGAGTCATACAGACAGGAGGATTGATCTCCCAGCTCATAACAAATGTCTTTGGTGCAAGCCAAATAGAACAGGAATGAGAAAGGAAGTTTTGATCCAGTTCTGAAAGGATTGCGGGAGGAATATAGTAATTGTAGGTTGTAGCAAGCTACTGGGAAGGAAAGAAACATAGAATGCTCAAGTGTAAATGGACTCCTTTGTGGTCCTACAGACCTTGTTTGTGTTGAATATGGACTTCCATAAAGGAATGGCTTGTTAATGCACATGGATGTATCATATTGAAATGTTTATCATAGTAATCAGTGAACTTTGAGACTAAGTTGCTGAGCCCACTTCAAAGATGCTCCTATTCCTCTTTCCATGTTAACTTATTTATCACCATCATACAAAGCAGCAAGAGGCTGACCATTATTCAACCACAATATCTATTTACATTGAGTTCACCTCAGTCAATAATTATCTAAGAAGACTGTGTGTCCCTTTGAGATGAAAGAATATTAATGCTACCAGGAAAAAATGTCTTTAATTCTCGTTGATCCACAGGTTGAATTATTAACGTGATGTCTGCATATTAACTATAGTTAACTAGTTCCTTGCTTTACCCAACATCATTTTTTTTTTTTTTTTTTTTTTTTTTTTTTTTGTGGAAGACATACTGTACAAACCTCTTGGCATTCATTTCTTTCCTCTCCTCTTCTAAACTTCCTGCATGCATGGCAATTCCCCAGTGAGTGCTGAATCTTTCATGTTTTGGTACAGTATTAACAAAAGAAGTTCACAGCGATTTTAGAGAAAAGTTTCTCTGCTATCAAAATTGTATTCTTAGATATTTATTCTCACTTTTCCCTTACCAGAGGCTAGCACACTGCTTCAAACAGAACAAGGTGGCATGACTTAAGTTTCTGTGGTGTTTTTCTTTTTCTTTTTTTCTTCTTTTTTGCTCTTAATATCTGGCCACCTTAGGCAAGTTCTTTAACTTTTTTTTTGAGACATTTTATTAGAGTACTTGAACTGTGAAACCTGCCAAATTAGTCCGGCACAGATGCCCTATAGGAAGACAATTTATTTAACACTCCAACACTGCAAAGAGAGACTTTTCTAATTCATTCAGCATCTGCCTGCGCATTCTTAAGTTTCACCAATAGGTAATCTGTCTAAACTCTGTATCATACCATTGTTTTGTTCCAATGATTATACAGATGAATAATTCAACTTAAATTCTGTCATCAAGGAATTCTCTGGAAAGTAGGAAGGAAACAGACTAGTAGGCAAAAAATAGATGATAGATCTCACAAGAGGTATGTACATTATCATGGAGGCAGAAGTTGGAATGATTAGCTGTACAGGCAAACCTTTATGATACTGCAATGGAGGGACTGGTAGAACACAGGAAGGATATAGATGGGGAGAGAAGGGGACTTTTAGGGAATATTTATCCTTAAGCTTACAACAGGAAAGAGGGCTAACATACAGTCTGTGAGAAGATATAACATACAGAGTTTAGAGTGGAGTGGAAATAGCTCTTTGCTCTAGAAGGGTGACTCTGGGAAATTATCCTACTTTAAGGGAAGGAAATTGAGATGGAGATTTGTTGTAATGTGAGAATGTAAACTAGCCCAGCCATTACGGAAGTAGGCATGAAATTTCTACATTTATTTCCACATTGAGAATGAATAAGACGTGATGAGGTTTCCTCAAAACCTAATAATATGGTCAAACTATCATATAACCCAACTGTAACAGTCTAAGCCAACATGTCACAGAGATACTTGCATATAAAAGCACTTTTAATAATAACTAAATTATGAAACCAACTTAAATATACATCAACAAAAAAATGGATGAAGGAAAATGTGGTGATATGCACAATAGTATTAACCTTTGGCCATAAAAAAAATGAAGCTTTGTCATTGGTAGGAAAACAGATGCAACTACATTCTTAAAAAAATAAGTACTACATTTTTCTATCATGTGCTGGTTCTAAGATTTTACATAGATGCAAGAAAACATTTGTGTACCGATGATGTGAAACTGTCTAGAGGAACAAGAGGAAAGAAGAGGGTAATAACATGAAAGAGAAAGGGCAGCTAGGTATGTGTGCCAAAAATATCCTTAAAGTGCATTATATACTTTCAAAAATAGCCTTACATAGCCTAGAACAAGAAAATATACATAATCTAAAAACAGGAGAATCAGGAAAGGCCATGGATGTAGAGATGTGGTAGGAATAGTAGAAAAGGGAAAGCAAAGAATCAGGTGGAGAGATTTCCAGACAAGAAGAAAATAATGATTTCTTGGATAAAGATTGAGGGCCAAAGTATTAGAAAATACTCTAGACAATGTCTGACCCCAAAACTCCATTCTGAACATGCTTAGTGCCTGGTATTTGAATCCACATGATGCTTGTGATGTAGGTACACAGAACACTAAATGACTTCTTTCTAAGTGGTACATTCACAGCGATGACTATTTGCAGCCATTGAGACTAAAGTTGGGATTCAAACCTTGGTATTTATTTTACTCTAAGTCTTTAGTAGCTGGGAGCAGGATTCCAAATTCTCCTCTTATGCAGTCTCTTGACTCCTCTAAATTTCAAGTTTTATTTTAAGTTGGTCTTTGTTTTGCTTTGACAGGTTTGAGTCTATAGGGTTGATGATGCTAGCTGAGATTCCCATAAGAAGGGGGCATTGAGACTGAAGTGGCTACCTCCTATAGCCAGGCAGGATTGTAGATGAGGGAGGGAGACATCAATCTACCTATAAAACTTTTGTCCCAAATTTGTCTTGCCTACAATTTGTACAGAGAGTAGAGACTGAGGTAACAGACAACCAAGTACTGCCCCAACTTAAGACCCATTCCTTGTATGAAAGCCAACCCTTGACACTATTAATGATACCCTACTATGCTTGCAGCCAGAAACCTACCATATCTGTCTCCTGAGTGGCTTTATCCAACAGTGGATAGAGGCAGACGTGGACACCAACAGCCAAGCATCAGGCAGAGCTCAAGGAGTCTTGTAAAAGAGTAGGGGACAGAAGTGACCAAACCAGAGGGTTCAAGGACATCACCAGAAGACATACAGAGTCAACTAACCTGGGACTGTGGAGGGTTACAGAGCTTGGACCACCAACCAAAGAACATGGAGGTGCTGGATCTAGGACTCCTATATATATGTAGCAGATGTGCAGCTTGGCCTTGATGTGAGTTCCCTAACAAGTGGAACCAAGACTGTCTCTGTCTCTGACCCTGCCAATGGATCCACTTCCCCTACCTGGACTGCCTAGTTGAGCCTCTGTGAGAGAGTATATGCCTAGTCCTGCTAGGATTAGATGTTCCAGGGTAGGATGGTACCCAAAGGCATCTCCCTGTCTCTGAGAGGGGGCAATGGGAAGAGGGATTTGTAAGGATGGGACTGGGAAGACAAGAGGGTGCTGAGACTGAGATGTAAACTGAACATATAAATAATAAATAAATCTGTAAATATTTTGTCAAGTATAAGAACAAACACTGTAGTTTTTCGAAGTTGAAATAGGTGGAAGAAATACATGGGGCTGAGTGCAGGCTACTCAATGAGGTCTTTGAGAAGAGGCCTTCCAATGTGACTATATAGTAGCCTGGTATTCAATTCCCCTTGTCAATATGGCTGCACTACAAGTATTGTTTTTCAAACAGCAGTCAAGGTGCTTTTGTGAATACAATTTGTGAATTAGTCATTTAGGTGGTTAAGAATATAATGAGTTGATATTTGAGCAAAGGAGATTATCATAGACAACCTGGGTAGGCTCATGAGAGGCCTGCCTCATTGCTTCTTTGTATTCTTCTACATTCTTGGGGGGGTGGCGCTGTGACTAGGCAAAGGGTTGTTTTCTTGAATACAAGTATTGATTTGGGTCTAAACAGCATTCCTGCTCAAGGGCTGAAATTAAACTAAGCCCATGAGATAGAATGAAGATAGAAAACATAAATTTACATTAGGAACTGGGAACTGGCTTTTGAAAGGAATAGGATTAATGGTGTATTGAAGCGGGTAGACTAAACATAAACGCAGGTGGTACCATTGGGTCCCAGACTGCATAAATAAGAAATGTAAATGAGCACAGGTTTTTATTGTTCTCACCATCCTGACTGCAGATGCAAGGTCACCAGCTGCCCCATACTCCTACTGCCATGCCTCCACTATGATGGACTTAGCCTCGAACTGCAGGGTGGACTAAACCCTCTCTTTCTTAAGAGGCTTTTGTCAAGTGCTTTGCCACACAAGATGAGTAGCTAAATAGTTTGACAACTTGTTTTTTTTGTGTGTGTGTATGTGTGAGTGCTATGAACAGATATTCCACTGTTCAGCTGAAGGTGAATTTATTCATTCACTTACTAAAGACCATCTTCACAGAGTTTGCACTTGGGAAAGATTGACAAGTGATTCCTAAGCTGGAGAATTGCCTGGTTAGGCAGTCTCAGCTGTGGGCTGTGCTACTAGAAAACATTGAAGTTAATTCTATTGTTCTTCTTTGATTCCAAGCCTCTGAATTTTTCAAGGAAGAATTTTGAAGTTCCTCAGAGAATCACCTGCATGCCTATTAAAAACTGTCTTCTTGTCTCAGAGACTATTGCCATTTATTTATTAGCGTAATGACATTTCCTGGCTAGTGATTACTTTGATATCAAGTGGTTTTGTTAACTGGAGTTGATTCTGAACTCTTCACTGAGTCATAAACCAGACTCCAACTGTGGACTGAACACTGAGACAGATGCTTCAGATGTAATGATGAATTAGATGGCACCACTCTCAAGAGGGAATTTTCTCAGTCATGCAGGTCAAGAATATCTGGCATCTTCTATGATCAATAAATAATTCATTTTCCTTCATACCTGTAGTGTATGGTTAGGGTAGACATATGTCTTGATTTGCCTGGGAAAGTCCAAATTCATTTTAGTTATCCTTCAGTATCAATAGTGGTCCCTTTCCTTCCCTAAATCATTCCATTTGAATGAAAAGTTTTATTGTTTATTTTATCTATACTAAAAATTATGCTCACTGAAGTACAAAGGATCCTATTGGTAAGATGATTGGATACTGACCAAGTAAAGGAAAGTGAAAATGTCCATTCAGCAACGGGTTGTGATAATCGGCTTGATTTTCTATCTACTAAACACAATGAGGGTCAAAGAAGAGAATCAACATAATGTCTTCATTCTAAAATAAAGAGAGAAAGCAAAGAAATAAACTCAACCTGTGCATTCATTTAATATGAAAAATTTCAAGTATGAACTCATGAAGGAAAACTGCTGATTTTTGAAGGGGCTATATAAGTTGGACGGCTCAAACCAGAACAACAGATGTGTACTGTTGGTGAGTTACAACCATAAACTGCATTTTTCTGTTGATGCTGTGTATTTTTTAAAATATGGCAAATTCTTGTAAAGATAACTATTGAACTCAATAAGCCTTCCTTTGCAATATGCAAAGTTACTGTCCTAGGAAATGCAAATATAAAAAAAATAGAACTACTTATCTGTATGTACTACACAACTTACATTGTAGACAGATAATTTATATAAATATACCCTCTGGATATTTGATATTTGTACAGTACATAGTACAATAAGTTTCTATTTCTTTTGAATTGCAAGGATCTAGCCACCTTGATCTCACATCATCATCATCAGGTGGACCTTCTACAATTTTAGCTGTCAAAACCAAAATCCTTCTTGCTTCTTCTACTTCATCTTTCAACTACACTTTAGCCTTTCCACACTCTGGTAATATCTTAGCCTCTAGTCAATCACTTTCCATCTCCTCCGGTTTTCTCTCTCCTTTGCTCTCCAGCTTGTCTTTAAGTCTTCATAAGGGTGCACCAGCCAGGAGGGTAGAGGCTCGAATCTTGAATCTAAAATGCTGACTGCTACACACTGTCTCTCTCTCTCACACACACACACACACTAGGCTCAAGGTCCCACCCATCCTTAATAAAACACCTACTATGCTAATCTTCTGGGCTAGTAGAGACAAGTCTCTTTCTTGCTAATTCCTAGGAGTGGTTCAGCTGCAGAACTTGACTGAGAATGAGGGTTCTACTTGACCTAGCCCTGGGATTAGTCTCTCATTCTATAAACTTCAATGCCCTACCCACAATGCCGAAGGCAATTAGTCTGGATTAGTAACATTCTTTATGAAAATCCGAGCCAGGGTTTGGCTAAGATGTTGGAACATTGTTAAAGGTCAGAGAGCAATGTCCAATTTTGTCTAACTATTAATAAATCATATCTTGGTGAGCACCTAGCACACGAGTTCACAAGGACATATCTGAGCTACCTCTGAGTTAGGGAATGCCATGAATGACTGAATACCCAGGAGGCACAAACTCCCTTTGAAGTCATAATGCCTCTTGTCCATGATCAGGCTTTTAACCCTAATACTGCAGACTTATCTGGAATAGACAAGTGGGTGTGGCATATAACCTTTCCTCCCCTCACTGGGCATCTCCTGAATGCTGTTTTTCTTCAGATTTTATCATCTCTTATTGTAATTATTGCAGTTCATATCTTAAAAAGAAAGGCTATCAAGGAGCAAGAAACAAAATTTGAAGATAAAAACAAAATAAAAGTTGAATCTGAAATGATATGTCTTGTTAATATTCACTCTCTGTTTCAGGATTTCTTCATAAGATTTAACTTGGTTCCCTGGCCCAGTCATTTCTTCTCATCTGCTTTATAAAGCCTCTAGGATTTTCAAAGGTTAACCTATGGTTGAACATACTCACTACTCTCTTTCCCAAGTGCCATGGGGTGTGGATGCTCCTCGACTGTAGAAAAGGTCTTGGACTTTCTATTCTGTACATTTCATTACTTTCCTGAATTGCTTTTAATTCTTTATTTTTTTTAAATCACAAATAGGGACTAAAGACTATATGTGACTATAACCTTCTAGTGGAGTTTTATAATGATTATTTTTATCCTAATTGACAATTTTTTTTCTGGCTCTTAGTGGTTCATATTTTCATTCTTTGAACATTTTCCTTAATGAATATAATACAAACTTTTCTCATTTAATACAAAGTTCTAATGTACCTC
Source organism: Mastomys coucha (assembly GCF_008632895.1). Lineage (NCBI taxonomy): Eukaryota > Metazoa > Chordata > Mammalia > Rodentia > Muridae > Mastomys > Mastomys coucha. Next base: position 11,291,797 of record NW_022196903.1, read on the forward strand.
AGGAATATTTTAAATACAGTCCCTGAGAAGTAGCACTCTCTTGCCTAAACACAATACCCATCTTCATGAGGTTCTATAACAATGTGGGGAAAGAGTTTAAATTTATGAGTGGAATTGACTCCACCCTACTTCTGGCCCTAATACTTAGTAAGCATAAACAATTAATTTAGCCTTCTGGTGTCTTGATTCTTCACAATTTTATTTTGTGTATATGGATTTTTTTTTTACCTGGTATGAGTTTGTGCACCACATGTGTGCTAGGTGCTGCAGAAGCTAGGAGAGGACATCATAACCCTGGGGACTGGAGACTTGAGTTAAGGTTGTGAGCTGATATGTAGTTGCTAGGAATAATTGAACCTGGATTCTCTGGAAGAGCATCTAGTACTCATAACTGCTGAACCATCTCTCCAGCTCTGAGACTATATTTTTTTAAAGGACAAAGAAAGGTGGGTTATGTTATATGCTAATGTGTGAAGTCCTTATTAGGAATAAACTATTTAACTTGATGAAGTACAGTGTTAGGCACAAAATACATGGCAAAACTTTCATATATATTAAGATGGAAGAAAAGATAAATTTTCAAATAGAGATATGATATAATTTATACATTAATCTTGGGAGAAGTACAAATTTGACAAAGAAGACATAACATATTTATTCTTAGTAATTATGATGAATTTCAGATTACAGTGGCTCACATTTATCAATTAATCCACTTAATAAAAGGTTACACTATCTCACATACCATTGTAATCACTTGTATCCAGATGTCCACGGCTCCTGTCACTTTGCTTTCTTCAGATTCCTGCTCTAGTGGCACCCCTTAGATATTTCTCTTGATCTCTCCTGTACACCTTACAATCAGTGGTTCTCTTTGAAACTATTCTCTGACACAGCATACACACACATACACACACACACACACACACACACACACACACAGAGAGAAACAAATGCATACAGAGACAGACACACATATATACACACACAGATAGACATATACACACAAACATATATACAAATATAGACATACATGCACATTTAAACCTATACATACAGAGAGAAATATGCAAACAAACACAGAGACAGACACAGAGACATATTCACACAGGCTTATACACACACATAGACCTATACACACACACACACTCACACACAGAGAAACATACTAAAACATGCACATACATGCACATGTGCACACACACACACACACACACACACTCAATACCAATCACCTACAACTGAAGCTTTTCCCTCCTGATGAAATGGGTCTTGTTAGGTTTATTGACGTATACTTGCAAGTAAAAAATATTCACTAAGAATTTGTTGAAAGGACTTTATCTAATCTAAATATACTAAATGAGATATAGAAGCCATGTATTTTTTCTTTCTTCCATAAACAAATAAGGCATAATAGTTCTGTCCATAGATAAAATTCAGGGGATCCTTAAACTTGGGTGGGAAAAGAATTACTTCTCATCTTTATTTTCCCCAACTGAATGCTATAAACTTTTCTTTAAATTTTAAATTATATTTCATTTTATTTTTAATTATTTAAGTCTTTGTTTTATTTTTGTGATGATAATTACATTATTTCCTCTTCTTCATTCTAAACCCTTCCATGCACACACTCCTATTCTGTTTCAAATTCATGACCCTTTTGCCTTTAATTGTTGTTATGTATGTGTGTTATGTATACCCCTAAATATATAAATGAAATATGCTTGGTCTTTATAAAGTAATTTGTATTTTAATTAATGTAAGTAATAAAGATAAATGGTATTATATTAATAGAATTTATCATTATGCTATCACTAGGTGTGATATATTTCATACATTATTGCTGTAGTTATCTTGAAACATTTGAATTCACTAGTGTACTGGCTAGTTTTACATCAACTTGAACAAGCTTGAGTTATCTGAAAGGAAGGAACCTCAATTGAGAAATTGCCCAGATAAAATCCACTATAGGGCATTTTTAAAATTAGTGTTTGATGGTGTTGAGTGCTGCTGTCTCTGGGCTGGTGGTCCTGTGTCCTATTAAAAAAAAAAAACTAACTGAGAAACTTAGGAGGAACAAGTAAGAAACATCTCTCCATGGCCTTTACATCAGCTCCTGCCTTCAGGTCCCTGACTGCCTTTGATGATGAACAGCTATATAGAAGTGTAAGCTTAATAAACCCCCTTTCTTCCTCAATATGCTTTGCAGTCATTGTGTTTCATCAAAGCAACAGTAAGTGTAGCTAAGACACTTAATATATCAAAATTATGGTATTAGGAAACCCATCTGTTGATACTTACATTTAATGATAAAAATACATTTATTACTATATCAGAAAACTAATCATTTAATACTTCAAAAATCCTCTGTTTTTCTTTATTCAATTATGAGCCTCAATCTTTCTGTTACCAAAGCAGTCAGGAAGCAGAGGTGAAAGATTGCCACAAGTTTGAGACCAGCTTTGGCTACAGTGAGAAATTTTGTTTAAGAAACAGTAACAGAAAAGACTCAAGAAGATAGGAAAAGAAAGAAAAGAAAAGGAAAGAAGGAAGAAAGGAGAGAAGGAAGGAATAAAAAAGAATTAGACAAAAATATCATTCTAGAAAAAGGTTCTGAGATATTTGCCAAATGAAAGAAATTCTTTATGTCACACAAAATAAACCAAGAAATCCTGGTGTGGAAGCTCAGCGAAGTATGATCATTTATTTATCCCAGTGCATGTAACTGTAACTGAGGTCCTATATCTGAACCCGTACCCTTTATTTATTCACAGGATAGAAAGCAAACATAAATATCAGCAAAGGGTTAGGAAGGAATTTTAGTTAAAATGGTCACTTTAAGAAGATTAGATTTTGGGGCTGGAGAGATGGTTCAATAGTTAAGAGTATTGACTGCTCTTCAGGAGGTCCAAGGCTCAATTCTCAGCATCCACATGGCAGCTCACAACTCTCTGTAGGTCCAAGATCTGACACCCTCACATCCACACATACAAACAGGCGAAATGCCTATACACACAAAATAAGAAAAAGGGTTCATAGCAAAATAGAGTTCATTATGAAAACTTCAAGAAGGAATGGAAAATATTGCAGCTAAAATTATATTTTTATATGATAGAATGATTTTTATAATATTAAAAGACGTTTTACTGTACCTCATAATGACACAATAATAAGGTAATTCACTAACCAATAAATTGGATTCTAAATGGATGTTATTAAATTACTCTTTTTTGACAACAGACAAGCTGTGTATAGTATTAGTCTATAGGTAAGAAACATTTCCTTAGCTTAAATATACCATGTTAGTATCCTGCCTGTGTTCTTCTGTACCTAAGAGCTTTTGCTCTACAAGAGAATGTTAACAGTAGAGGGGGGAAATTTTTTCTATCTAATGCATGGTTATCTGAATTCCCACCCCCCCCCCTTTTTTTTTTCCTCTACAAGGAGTTGCAAAGAAGTACAGAAAGGGGAGAAGTGAACTTTTAAGGAGGTGATGGAGAAAAACCACACTGATAAAAATGATAAACAATATGGCATGGGCTCCTCAGAAAGTAAGTTCTCTAAATACCCTAGGAGGCATGTTTACTTCAGGAAGAAAGATGGGGTTGGCTGGCGCCTCCTAAGTGTGCACACTCAAGAGTTCAGGACACACATGTGCTTTTGTGTGCCTTCTCTCAGAGGACCTTTTCAGACACCAATCTTTTTCTAATCTCAGTTGTCTTCTCAAATGGAGGGAAGTATGAGACTTCTACAGAGAACACAGATATGCAAAATCCCATTAGGAAGTTATCTGATATTTAAATGCAAAGAAAATGCTATTAAAATCCCACTACACGTTTCATAGTTTGTTTTCTTTATTTGAAGCAGTCAGGAATTAAAAATAACTGAGATCACTTTTTAAAAACCTTTCAAGAAGTTCAGTTTTGGATGAAGCCCAAACAGAGTCAGTAAGCCAAAAACGGACTATTTTCACAGAGAGTTGAGTGATGGAAAGCAGAAACTGTCATGGAAAGTGTTATGTGAATACTCTCATTAAAAACAAAACAAAACAAAACCCTGCCTGTGGACTGGAAATAGGTATTGCTTTTCTTTAAGACTCTGGCAAATGATTTCCCTTTGGAGATGATCGTTTGAGCTAATTTGCCTGCATTCCAAATATTATGGGTCTTGTGACAGTACAGCATTTTATTTTTTTACAAGTCCCTTCTGCCATATCCCTTGGCCTATGGGCAAGCTCTGAATATAACTTAAAAGTCAGAACTGTTTGAACTTTAAGTGCAGTGACTGTGTTATTGATTTTGATTGACAAACTTTGTACAAATTAATTTATGCAATAATACAAATTATGGATATAGTTCATGTGCTTTCTTTAGCTTCCATTAAAATATCATACTATAGCATATCTTACAGTAAAGTTTTCTAAAATTATATAAGATCTTGTTGGCATCTATGGAATTCTCAAAGTGAGGTTCTTTGCATCAGCAATTTGTTTCACTCATTAACAAAGTGGACCCTAAGTCCTCAAAAGTAGAAGACCTTAGCTGGGACTGTGGGGACAAAGTCCAGCTATTTGTGATTGTACAAGCAATCATGGTGAACTAGCTGAACTAAAGAGAAACTAATGCTTTATGGGACACGAATTTAAGTAAAAATAAATTAAAATTAGAAATATTTTGTGGTGTGAAAAGTAGATCAAATATCTTTAATTTTTAGAGTTATAGAGCAAGCTTGATTGAGCCTGACACTGTAGACATAGGCTGCTCCAGTTCAATCAGTTAATACGGTGTAAAAGCAGCTACATAGTTCTTAAAGGCTTATCAACTCCAAAATGATACAAGGATAGTATGTTGTGTATTATTTATTTTCAAGATGACAATTTGGTATGCAAAGGGAGTCAAGAAACTTTTTTAGTTCAACTAAAAATAGCTTAAAAGGTATCTGCTGACTTTGGCATACAAGAAAAATTCTAATAGAAAAGTAATTGTCAATATCACACTGATTGAAGAGCAAAGGATTCTTACCCATGAAATCAATCTTGTCATTCAGAATTCATATAACTTAGAAAAGGAGAGCTAAGAAAACACATACATTTATTCATATATGGCCATTAAAATTATACTTATAAATGTCATTTGATTATACAGAAATTCTATTATTTTTTGTTTGTTTGTTTTGTTTTGTTTTTTGGTTGGCACACTTTGGTATCTTTTGCTACAAAAGAGAACAAAAACATGTAGTTTTTATAATACCAAGAGTTTCTGCTGACTCTCTGGGGGATGTAATCTTTAAACCTGGATCTGCTACCAATGTGTGAATGTAATTAAACTACTGAAACCCTTGAGGCTTCAGTTGTGTTATTTGTAAAACAGGAAAATTTAATTAGATCTCCAAACCCTACTTCCATTTGTTATTCTGGCATAACCAACAATTATAATAATAATGGCTTAAAAATAACAAAATAAATATGATTTCTCATGACTCTACAAATAGTCTGTGTGGTTCTTGGCCTGAGGTTTGGTTGTCCAGACGTAGTTAATAGTGTGACAGGTGGGAGTTGATCGGTCTTGATCCACTAACTCCTTGAGGTCTCTCATCCTCAGAACAGGATGAGAAACAGTCTGGCCTTGTCATGAGACTAATGGAAAGGTCTGAAAAGATCAAGAGACATACAGTGTAAAAGGTAGTGGCCATGAACACCATAACAATATGGTTCCCACATTGGATTGGCAAAGTAAGTCACAACCTAGGCAGATTCAAAGGATAAGAAAAGTAGATTGACTTTTAACAGAAAACAGCAGAGTCACATTGTAGTCGGTGTAGGAATAAGGAGCAAGAAGCTGCTTCTGCAGTCAGTCTACCTTCCTAGATGCAAATGCTGTGAAATAATAGGGATTATGTTCAAAATAACACTTAGAATGCTCTCTGTGGAGTGTCTAGGGTATATGGCCAAGATGCAGAAGGAGGATATAACATATTTGTAAAAAACAGAGGTAGGCATGTTTTAAGCAAGGCTTCTCTTTAATTATTGTCTGAGTTTCACATAAAGTCTGCTTCATCAACTGGATAAATATTTGACTGCTGTTCAGTAAATTGCATTAGTTTACTTTAACTGTGTGCTCAGCCTCATTCAGGCATCCTGCATTAGGCAATGTAGTGTGTAATGCATCTCTGCAGGTGACCAGAGCTAGTCTCTGTATGAGGTAAATTAAAACTCATATTTTAAAAATTAAACATTCTTGCACTTCATGATTTCAATATTTAATTATAACCTGTGTCAAGGCCTAATCTCTGACTGAGTCAGGCATGAAATTAATCAAAAAAAAAAAAAAAAAAAAAAGGCAAAAGCTTAGCAATTCTTCTGCTCTGTAAAAATAGTGCGCTTTCTTTACTCACATGGTAATATTCAAATCCATTTTTTTGAGAACGTCTATGATACACAGAGTGAGTAGATTAAGTTACAATATGTGGGAACAGTGACCTAAACAGAAAAAGATCAGTAACCTGAAATAATCTCTATTAGTTTTTAACAGGAAACCAAATCTCTTTCAAAAGTAAAAAGTTAAGTCATTGACCTTATTGAAAGAGATAATAGAATAAAAAATAATGCATGGATATTTGGAGTAAAAATAGAACATTTCCAGTTCTTTATCATTGTCTTCCTTTTTCTGATTTATGTTTCCTATGTACTGTTTCTCAAAGGCCTTTAGTATGAAAGGATCCATGTGAAAATTGTCATAGATACTCTTTTACTGAAACACCATGACGTAGCTGGAGAGATGGCTCAATAGTTAAGAACACTTGATGCTCTTGAAAGGACCCAGATTCAGTTCCTAGCACCCACATGGCATTCACAATTCGTAACCAGGATAGCTTTTGCCTTCTTCTAACCTCTGTGGCAACAAGGGCAAACATACAAGCTTGCAAATTACTCATATATTAAAAAAATTCAACAAATAGATCCAAACTTTTTAAAGAAATAATGTTACATATTGTTTCCTTTTCATTTTTTTTTTTTTTGGTCTATAAGACTAAACTAATAATATCACAGCAAGATATGTTAGTTACTAATTTGTGTTTAAACAAACATATTTAGGAGAATTGCCAGAGTCTTTTTTATTTATTTATTTATCTGCATCAAGACCAAGACAAACTAGCATTTCCTTAAAGTTTGGTAGCATATACTGGAAGATTTAATTAACACTTCTTGGTTTAATGTTGCCTTGTTTGAATGACTGTCTCCCTTTATGTGGCCATACTGAAATCACATTTATTATATGTAATTAAAAATAATGCAGGTAAATTAAATAATGTTTTGTCTTCATTGAGTCTACCCTATGGGAATCTAGGGTCAGTTTCTGGAGTAAAAAATCGAAATCAAAATGAATATGAAAGAAGGACCTTAGAATGTACGTTGTCAAGATGTTCTGAGGCTCAGTGTTCTGTAATGTTTTGAATTTTGATTCTGCGCATTATATTCAGGTTTTTGTTGCTGTGAAGAGACACCACGTCCATGTCAACTCTTAAAAAGGAAAACATTTCATTGGGGATGGCTTACAGTTCAGAGGATTAGTCCATTATTATCATAGCAGGAACCATGACAGCAAACAGGCAGACATGGTGTTGGAGAGCTAGCTGAGAGTTCGACATCTGGATCCACAGGCAACAGGAAGTGACTGCTACACTAACTGTGTCTTGTATATTTGAGACCTCAAAACCTGCCCCTAATGACCACTTCCTCCAACAAGGTCATACCTACTCTAACAAAGCTACCCCTCCTAATAATTCCACTCCCTGTAGGCCTATGCAGTTTATTTTCTACAAACCACCAAACTGCCTTCCCCACTAAACTTGATGGCAACGTTCTGAAGCGTTCTATTTTATAACACAAATGAATAAAACCAATAATGCTGAAAATGTAGACTTAGACTGAAAACTAACATAAACATCTTGAAGATTACAAGTTCATGAGAAATCTAAAAAACAATGAAGGGGTAGGAGAGATGGGTCAGAGTTTAGGAGCACTGTACTGAGGAAAGTCCCTAGTTAAGTTCCCAACACCCACATGAGGCAAGCTTAATTATCTGTAACTCTAGCTCTGGGGAAATCTATGCTCCTGGCTTCCTTATACAATTGCACATACACAGACAGATGCACACACACAAACATGCACACGTACAAACACATACACACACACACACACACACACATACACACACACCTAAATATAATAAAAATAAATCTTAAAAGAAAAAAGCAATGGGTAGGCAGGTAGTGACAGCCATATTGTCTTAGAAGTGGCCATGAAGAAGAAAAATCTACACAATGAGACTTGTTCTAGGCTCCATATTGACTGCAGTGGAGGTCACCTACATGAAAGATAAAGGGAGGAAGAAAGATAAGATTGCCAATCCCCTCCTAAGCTTCACCCTGTGGGTTATTGTGCATCCAAGGCTATGCTGAGAGAGAATAGTTGAAATTTTATTTTAACTTGTTGGCTAGAGTCTGGATGGTTAGTATTTCAAAACAAGGGCAATAGTCCCAAATTGCCATTAAAAGCCAGTCATGATAACAGTGAGGTAAAGGAGAAACTGCAAGATGGAATTTGAGTCATGATCAAAAGAAGCTTGAAAATGTGAATATCTTTAATAAATTTAGATAAATTCACAGTTAAATGTGTATTGCTATTTTACTTTTAAATGGGACATATTTCTTTTAAGCCATAGAAGATGTGCTTGTTAGCTTTACGTCCCCTTGACACAATCTATAGTCATGTGAGAGGAGGGAAACTTAATTAAGAAAATGACTCCAGAAGATCAGGCTGTAGGCAAGCCCATAGAGCATTATGCTTATTTTGTTTTTATTAATGACTGATGAGTCCCCAGTACATTGTGGGTGGGTTCATCCCTATCTGAGCTGGTTTCCTGGTTTCTATGAGATAAGAGGCTGAGTAAGCCACGAGGAAGAAGCCAGTAAGCAGCAGCCCTTCATGGCCTTTGTATCAGCTCCTGCCTCCAGGTTTCTTTCCTGCTTGAGTTCCTGTGCAGTCTTCCTTCAGTGATGGACAGTGATGTGGAAGTCTGAGTCAAACAAATTCCTTCCTAGCAAAGTTGCTTGTGGTTATAGTAATTAATCATAGGCATACTAACCCATACAAAGACACTGGGTTGTAGAGAATTTTAATCCTCTAACATTGCTACTCTGGCAAAGGACCACATCTGAGGAGCTAGGTCTGTGTGATCCAGATGAAATATAGACATGCCTTTAGTACACACCTTTAATCCTAAACAATGACATATATATGAAATAATATAATTGAGGAGACAAAGTGACCAATCAGAGAAAGATCTAACAGAGTAAGTCAGAGATTGGACTTATCCAACTTTCATGAGAATGTACAGGAAGGAGAGGTTACCTAAGAGCAGTACAAGAAGAGAGAGGCAATTCTGTTTGGAGCAGTTCAGTTTGGTGCACTTCAGAGGTAGTTTTTCCAAGTAGAACAATTCAGTTAGAAGCTGAGAGATGCCAATTTGAATCAGTCAGCTTGGAGAGAAGTTTGAGTTAAACAGCTGATGTGAACCAGCCACCCAGAGTTCAGAAAGAACTATAAAGGGTGAGTTTATTCAGCGATAAGTCTTAGAGGTTAAAATACTCTAGGCCTAGGTTAGCAGACATACGCTGGAAGCCAAAGCCTTTAAACTCTGGGCTTCCAGAAGATTAGATTGGATGGAGGCAAGAAGCTTCCAGGCCAAGGCCCTAAGCCATGTATTCATAAAGCTTGGGTACAGCTCTTATCTTATCCCTTCCTCTGAGGAAATAAAGTGACATTTACACAGGGGTAACCAGAAAATTTATAAATCTAACAGAGAACAATAAAGAGTCAGATTCACCAGGAACACAGCCAGCAGAAGCAAGGTGCATGCTGTCCCCAGACCTCTATCTTCTGGCCAATGGTTGTCCCTGCTTGTGGAGCTCCAGAAGCATCCAACTTAGACCCCCTCCCCAGAAAATCTCCAGCCTGCTAGATCCACTTAGGGCCCAGCAAGCAGAAGGTCCACCTGGGTAACAGCTAGGAAAAACGAATGGTGTGCTGTTCCCTGAGATCTGTTGTCAAGCCCATGACTCAGCCTGCCCCCCAGAGGAGTCCTGTTAGCGTCAGGCCCACACAGGGACAACAAGGTTGCTAAAGGAGAACATAAGAGCACAATCAACAAGAGCCAAGGCAATATGGCCTTACCAGAGCCTAGCAACCCTGCTATCCTCTGGATATCGTAACGCAGCTGGAGCACAGGAAAATAGGCTAAATACAATATTATAAAGATGATCGAGGTCTTTAAAGAAGAAATTAATAAATCTCTTAAAGAAATTCAGGAAAATACAATCAAACAGGTAAAGGAAATGAATGAAACTGTCCCAGAACTGAAAATGGAAACAGAAGCAGTAAAGAAAACACAAACTGAGGGACTCCTTAAGATGGGAAACATAGGGAGGAAACAGGAACTACAAATGCCAAGCATTACCAACAGAACACAGAGATGGAAGAAAGGATTTGAGGCTTACAAGATATGATTGAAGAAATTGATACTACCATCAAAGAACATGCTAAATCTAAAACGTTCATGACACAAAGCTGTAGCTGTCCAGCTGCCAAAAGACAGGGATTACCTGAATGGAGGGCTGGAAATGAAATGGGCAGGGAGCAAGAGAAGAATGAAGCCAAGACAGGGTTCAGATCAAGAATCAAAGTTTAATAATAAACACTGCATTTATAAAGGGAAAACTCACAAAACCCATCCCCTGCTTCAGTTGGAGTAAGTTGCAGATCAAGGTCAGAGTGGCAGCCAAAACAGCTAAGTTCCCCTGGGAACTTGCAACTGCAGCCAAGTTAGATATCTTTACCCAGGTTGATAAGACCGGTTGTGGCAAATGTTCAAGATCTACTTGACTTGAGAATAACAAGAACAAATAAAAAGAAGAATCCTGGCTACAATGCTCAGAAAATATTTTCAACAAAATCATAGAAGAAAATTTCCCCAACCTAAAGAAAAATATTCCTATACACATAAAAGAAGCTTACAGAAGATTGAACTAGAAAAGAAAATTCTCATGCCAGGTAATAATTAAGACACTAAATATTCAGAACAAAGAAGGAATATTAAAAGCTAAGTGGGGAAAAGGCCAAGAAACATACAAAGGCAAACCTATCAGAATTACACTGACTTCTCGACAGAGACTATAAAAGCCAGAAGGTCCTGGAAAGATGTCTTACACAGACTCTGGAACAACAAATGTCAGCCAAGACTACTATATCCAGCAAGACTTTCAATTACCTTACATGGATAAAACAAGATATTCCATGACAAAATCAAACTAAACAATATCTATATTAGTCAGGGTTCTTTAGAGACACAGAACTTATGGAATGTCTCTGTATATTAAGGGAATTTATTGTGATGACTTACAGTATATAGTTCAACTAGCCCAACAATGGGCAGCTTTGAATGGGAAGTCTAAGACTCTAGTAGTTGTTCAGTCCCATGAGGCTAGTTGTTTGAGCTGGCTTTTTGTAAAAGTGGGTTCCAACAAATGTGCTGGCAAAGAAATGCAAGCAAACGAAAAAGAGTCTTTCTTCTTCCAAAAGTCTCTATGTAGGCCTCCAGCAGAAGGTGTGGCCCTTATTAAAGGTGTATACCTCCACGCCTGGATCTGGGACTTGCTTTGCTCCAGGCTGACTTTGAACTCAGAAGTGTCCTTGCCTCAGACTCCTGGGATGAAAAGTGTGTTGCCCAGGCTGGCCTGGAACTCGTGATCCTCCTGCCTCTGCCTCCTTCAGCAAATCGTATCAGCGTGCACCACCATATTCCATGGCACATGCCTTTAATCCCAGTACTTGGGAGGCAGAGGCAGGTGGATTTCTGAGTTTGAGGCCAGCCTGGTCTACAGAATGAGTTCCAGGACAGCCAGGGCTATACAGAGAAAAAAAAAAGAAAAGAAAAGAAAAGGAAAGGTGTGTACTACATTGCCTGGACCTAAGCTTTTCATGGCCACTATGCCTCAGGAACTCCATGCCAAGATCCAGGTCAGAACTAGCCTCAAGATCTGGGTCACAGGTCTGCCCTCCAATTATGGATTGTAGTTCATTTCAGATATAATAAAGTTGACAACTAGGAATAGCTATTACAATACATATCTACAAATTCAGCTATACAGAAGATACAAGAAGGAAAACTCCAACCAAAGGAGGCTAAGTACACCCAAGAAAATACATGAAATAAGTAACCCCTCACCAGCAAACCAAACACACACACACACACACACACACACACACACCCCACCACCACCACCACCACCAATAGCAACAGCAACAACAACAAAATAATAGGAATTAACAATCATTGGTCATTAATAACTCTCAACATCAGTGGATTAAATTCACCAATAAAAAAAGACCCAGGCTAACACAATGGGTGTAAAAAATAGTATCTTTCATTCTGCTGCAAACAAGAAACATACCTAAACATCAAAAATAGACATTCCATAGAGTAAACGGCTGGGAAAAGGGTTTCCAAGCAAACTCACCTACAAGACTCACCTGGCAATCTGGAGTTGCCATTCTTTTATCTAATAAAATAGACTTTTAAGCAAAAAAGTCAGGTAAGGACACTTCATACACATCAAAAGAAAACTCCACCAAGATGCATCTCAATTCTAACCATCAATTCTGACCTCAAATGCAAGGGCACCCACATTCATAAAAGAAACATTACTAAAGTTTAAATCACACATCAAACTTCACTCATTAACAGTGGGAGATTTCAACACTCCGTTCTTACCAATGGCTAGATCATCAAGACAGAAACTAAACAGAGAAATAATGAAATTAACAGATATCTATAAAACATTTCAACCAAACACAAAAGAATATATCTTCTTCTCAGTACCTCAGGGAACCTTCTCCAAAATTAACCATATAGTCGATCACAAAGCAATTCTCAACAGATACAAGAAAATTGAAATAACCCCTTGTATCTCATCCAGCTACCATGAGTTAAAGCTGGAATTCAACAATAGAAACAAGAGAAAACTTACAAACTCATAGAAACTAAACTACTCTTTATTGAATGACCAATGGGTCAGGGAAGAAATAAATAAATAAACACTTTTTAGAATTCAGTGCAAATAAATGCACAACATACCCAAACTCATGGGACACAATGAATACACTGCTAAAGGAAGGTTCATAGCATTAAGTGCCTTCATAAAGAAATTGAGATCTCATATTAGCAACTTAACAGAACACCTGAAACCTCTAAAACAAAACAAACAAACAAAAATAAGCAAACACACCAAAGAGGAATAAATGGCAGAAAATAATAAAACTCAAGACTGAAATCACTAAATTAAAAATAAAGAGAACAATATAAAGAATCAACAAAACCAAGACCTGGTTCTTTAAGGAAATCATCAAGATTGATTAACCCTTAGCTAAACTAAAGGCAAAGATAAAGTATCCAAACCAACAAAATCATAAATGAAAAGAGAGACATAACAAAAAACACTGAGGAAATCCAAAGAATCATTAGATCTTAATTTTGAAACTATAAAATTGAAAAATCTAAACAAAATGGATGATTTTCTTGATAGAGATAAAAGTAAAATCAAGATCAGGTAAACATTGTAAATAGTCCTATTATCTCTACATAAATAGAATCAATCATTTAAAGGTTCCCAACCAAAAACAAAGCCCAGGGCCAGAAGATTTTAGCTCAGAATTCTACCAGATTTTCAAAGAAGAGCTAATACCAATAACACTGAAATGATTCTACAGAACAGAAACAGAAAGTACATTGCCAAAGTCATTCTACGGGCCATAGTCACTGTGATACATAAATCACAGAAAGATTCAACAAAGGAAGAGAATTGCAGACAGATTTTCCTTATGAACACTGATGCAAATATATTCAATAAAATACTCATAAACTGAATCCAAGAACACATCGAAAACATAATCAGTCGTCATCACTTAGACTTCATCCCAGGGAAGTAAGGATAGGTCAATATATGAAAATATTTCAATGTAAAGATTTCCATTAGAAAAACAAACAAACAAAACAAAACAACCACATGATCATCTCATTAGATGTTAAAAAAGCATTTGACAAAATTCTAATAACTGTCTCCTTAGGAACTTCATCTGCCAGCAGATGGAGATAGATGGAAATATATGCTGAAACGCACAGCCAAACATCAGGCAGAGGTCAGAGTCTTATGGAAGAGTGGAGTATAGAATTGAGCAAGCTCAAGGACACCACAAAAAGATCTATGGTCTCAACTAACCTGGGCCCGTGAAGGCTCATGGAGACTAAACCATCATCCAAAGAGCATTCTGGGGCTGAACCTTGGCCTCCTATACATTTGTATCAGATGTACAGCTTGGTCTTCATGTGGGTCCCCTAGAAATTGGAGTGGGGTCTGTCTCTGACTCAGTTGCCTGCTGTTGAATCCTTTTCAGCTAATTGGATTGCCTTGTCAGGCCTCAGTTGGGGAGATTGTGCCTGGAGGTTCCAGGGCAGGGTGGTATCCAAGAGGAGGGTGGCTTTTCTACTCTCTGAAGAGAAGGGGACAGGACAATTTGAGGAGGAATATGTGAGGAGACAGTGAGGAGAGAAAAGAGGAGAGCTGCTATTGGGATGTAAAGTGAATGATTGAATAAATAAAAAAATAAAAAAAATAAATAAATAGAAAAGAATCCAAGAAAAGAGCAGGAAAAAGGAAACTAGAAAATATGAATAACATTGGAGGGCTAACAGATCTATTAGGTATCACACTCTGGAAAAGAAAAATTCAATGCCCTTTCTAGGAAACAGCACATTAAGCACAAAGACAATTGTGTCTCATTTAGAACAAAGTGACAGAGAAAAAAGGCATACTAGTGAAATTTAAACTTAAAAAAAAAAAAGCAAATGACAATGCTAATATTGAGCAAAATGGAATTTAATCAAAAGGCATTAGCAGGGATCATCCACCAAAAATGTAATACTCATAACCCTCTTTGCATTGAACTACATAATCTTAGAGAAGCTTCAAAAAAATGTTAAAATCATCAGGCTAAAATTGACACATAGAATCATAAAGGAAGACTTTAAAACATCTTTATAAAAACAGATGGAGCAAAAGAAAATATTGAGGACACAAAAGATGTAGGTAACAAAATTACATGACTCAAGTAATACAAATAGTGTCCTGTGCTAAATATAGAAAGAAATATTCTGTAAAAGAAGACTCAACATATTTTAAGGAATTAGCACTGAGACAGTTAATTTACTTTGATTAAAACTGAATAAAACTTAAAGATCAGAATTGAAAGGCAGTTAAAGTAGTTATGAAGAAACTACTGAGAAACAAAAATCCACTCTATAACATAAAATGTAATTAACATTTTATGTAGCTTAACATAATATCAAAAACTCATCAATTACTATAGTGTGTCTTTCCTTAAATTTACCTGTTATTTCCAATAAAATATCATTTTCTAATCCTCCACTTCTTTGTATTATACTAGGTTGTTCCTTGTAGCATCTATTTTAATAGTTAAAATTTAAAAACAACATAAGTTTGATGGTAGTAATATAATGTGATTAATAGTGCAGATATATATGTATATAAATCTTTAAAAAGCAACTTAATATTTACATATGTCCACTTGGATAAAGCATTGAAAACTATTCAGTCAAGGCAAAAATGTAGAATGGTGCCTCTGATTACACTTAAAAACTTGCAATATTATATATTGCCCAGCAGTATATTTTTAATGCAACATACTCAAATATTTGTGTACTGGCTGAAACAATGGGAAATCAGATTGAAGAAGTACTCATCACAGTATTAAAGCACAGCTAATTACAGATGTACTTTTAAAAAACTGTCTGACTTCAATACAGTTAGGTGAGAATTTAGGGAAGTAGATATGAATGATGTTTCTCTTACTTACCATAAATGCTATATGTGAGAAGTTGGTTATTTTTTTGTCTTTCAGATTGAATTGGTGGCCTATGTTATGCTGGTAAATCTTTATGACTTGTTGTTTCCCTTCACATTTCCCCACATATTTTAATCTAAATCCAAGGTAGATTCTCAAACATACTCAGACGGCAGGCTGCTATTTTATAGCAGCAATGTCAGATGAAAACCTGATTCTCTATAATGCTCATTCACAAGGAGTAATAACTCCGGCTGTAGCATCAGAGACCAAAACTGTTCACCTATATTTTGAATTTAGTTTGCTGTGCTATCAATGTGAAGAGAGGAGATGAACTATTGTCTAGTATTTTCACATCACGAGTGAATGTTTTCTCAGTATCTAAACTCTATACTAAAAATGTTTCCGTTAAGACCTGGACCTTGCTTTTTGTTGTGTGAAAATTACTGCTCTGGCCCATGAAAATGTTGACCCAGTGACAAGATGTCCTGGTGAGTGTCCTTTTTACAGAACTTGCTGCTTATGAGTGCCATCTTCATTGATGTTGCTCTGTTTCACAGAAAGATCACACCCTGTGGGAACTTTTGTCTGTATCAACTGTGGTGGTGAAAATGGTGCCCAACCATCTGTTCTTTCATTGAACCCTGGTAATAGTCTGGTTAGGAAGTTCCCAGTGAGCCAATGTGATCAATAATAGCTGAATCAGTAACAGCTCCTTAATCTGATAATAGACAGTAATCAATAACAACTCCTGGATCAGGTAGTAGATGGTGTCTAATTTGCTTGTCTCCAAATAAATCATTTCCATGAAAAAGCTGATTTACCACACATTTTATCATACAATATATAATCATATTTAGTAAGCAATATTACTTGTGATAAGGGTTAGAATAGCATTTTTTGGATGAATTTGTGAAATCGTCTTACAGATGAGAAACTTAAAATCAGAGAAGCTAAAGGAATTACCCATGTTTATGAAGGAGATATACAGCAAAATTCAATCTCTAGTAAGTCTGATTCAAAGGCCAACACATTAATTTTTGTTTCCAATGATCCATCCCAGTATTCTCACATTTTAACAATACAACCTTCTCCCTTATCAGAAGATAGCATAGTAATTCGTCATATCCTGTGGAAAGTTCTAATGCCTAACTTTGATGTAGATTAAAAAAAGAAGAATAGATAACTTTTTTACAAAAGCCGACAGTTAACCAATGTAATAATAATGGCATAAAGTTTCCCTTCCCTTGTATTTCTCACCACCTCCCAAGAACGCAATACTCAGATCCCAATTCTACAAGGCATCTCTCTCTATCTCTTTCTCATCTCTCTCTCTCTCTCTCTCTCTCTCTCTCTCTCTCTCTCTCTCTCTCTCTCTCTCTCTTTCTCTCTGTGTGTGTGTGTGTAAATGAGTGCTCACTGTTTGTGTGTGTGTGTGCATACATATGTGTGTCTGTGTGTATGTGTGTAAACCAAAGGAAAACATTAGGCTTCAAGTTGTTTCCTAGCCACATCATTCCTTCCCTTCCCTTCCCTTCCCTTCCCTTCCCTTCACTTCCCTTCCCTTCCCTTCCCTTCCCTTCCCTTCCCTTCCCTTCCCTTCCCTTTCCTTCCCTTCCCTTCCCTTCCCTTCCCTTTCCTTCCCTTTCCTTCCCTTTCCTTTCCTTTCCTTCCCTTTCCTTTCTTCTTCTCATTTGGAACTTACTATCCTAGTGAAATGGGTGTGATCATAGTTAGTTTGGACCTAGGGTCTTGTTATTCTTAAAACACATAAGGCAATTATATGTGGGCAAGTTTGTGAGACAATTACGTCATCTGGCAGGAATTTCACTGAAGACCCTACCCACTAGCTAGGAACAAACAACTAAAACTACAACTGCATTTGAGCAATGTTGTCAACTGAAAATCCCCTTCCTTGTCTAGACTGTTTTCTCAGACTCCCCCTCCAGTCCTGCTGCAAGCAAGACTCCCTTGCCTCTCCATTTGCGTCTTCATTTCCTTCATCTCTCCTTGTGACTGCAGAGATAGTTTGGGAATAGAAAATACCCAGTGTCTCTCAAAAGTAACATGGCTCCCTCCAAGTCCTCATGAGGCCTTTGCTCAGGTGACTGCGGTCTGTTCGGAAGATTGTAACTTGTTAGGAAGCACTCTCAGTTTTCAGAGGAAGCTTTCTCTGCACAGTGTGGCCTCATGGCTGTGAGTAGCTGCTGTACTCTGCCCATTGTTGACAGCTGGTAGTTTTCAAGTTGGGAAAAGTTTGGTTCGACAGTTAATAAAACCTGGAAACAAGAGGGGAAATAATAAGGGTCAGTGCTCATCCTTGTTATTACAGATGAAGAATGGCTGTCACAAAATACACAACATGGGCAGGGCAGTAGTTCTATTGTGAACGATGCTTGGTGCATTCAGACTGTAGTACAAACCTTGCCTGTACCTAGTTTCAAAACATTGTATTAAGTCGAACATTCATGCAATATATCCTGATCATGGTTCCCTCCCCATCCCCTTTAAGACCCTTCCTACTGATCTACCCATCCAACTCCAGGACTTTTTTCCCTCTCTTTATAGAACAGACAAACAAACATAAATTTAAATATTCTGTAGATCGCATCCGTAAAATATTATCATAACAAAACATTTTATGCTTCATTACTTTGAAATAATGGCATATATTATAGTTCAAACTGGCCTCAAACTCAATATGTAGCTCAGGCTAGGCTAAACTTTGTGTCAATCTTTCTGTCTCACTCCTGTGTGCCAAGACATCTAGAAGTCTCAATTTTGTTTGTTTGTTTGTTGTTTTGTTTTGGCAGTACAAGATATTGAACCCAGGGCCTTGGATACGGCAGGCAAGCATACTTCAACAGAACTAGATTCCAACCCTTTTATACTTGAAAGTCTTTGATTGATCACCATGAATGAGTCTTAAAAATTACATGTATTTATCTGTGAGGGAGGACCACGCTCATGCCATAGTGTATGTGTAGAAACCAGAGGACAATGTGTATGAGTCGGGTCTCCCTTTCCACCATAGGTTCACACTCACCTATTCAGCTCTAGCAGAAAGCTCCTTTACCACTGGATATACTCATGAAGATTAAAAATATGTCTATAAGTCAAAAATGATCTATATATTTAAATAATTAAAATAATTTAGAATAATTAAATAATTAAACATTTTAAATACTTTTCATGCATCTGATTGAGTTATTTTATTAGCAGTAATAATCAAATTATAAAAATCAACAAAAATTTATTATTGACCTTACTAACTTTACAAAGTCAATTTGCATTGTAATTATATGGTTTTAAAAAAGATAGAATAAGGTGTTATAACAGATTCATTGAAAGAGAATCTAGGTTTGATTTTTTTTTAACTTGTCCTTTTTATTGACCACCCTAGAAAATTTGTACTATGGAACAATGTGATATAAATCAGCAGTCAGTGACAAAATAATGGATTTTCTTTTTCTGTTAATTAGGAGGAGTGAAGTTCAAAGAAGGTACTGCCTTTTCCATACATGTCAGGATTCTGAAAGAGGGCCACTTTAGAAAAGTATGGAGAAGAAATTGATCTGCAGTTTGATTGTTGTAAATTAATTCTGGTCTTCTCTTTGGAGGTACTTTGTATATTCCCAGCAATTTGCATGTCTCAGTTTGACTCTCAGTTTCCAATACTATCGTTAAAAATTGCCCAAACCCCATCCCTATCCCACTTGAAGACTCAAGAAGATGATGGCTACTGAGTGTATAATTGTATTCAACTAAGTATTCTTGCAAGCACAATCTTGCGTCATTATTAAAACAAGTCTGTAAAGTGACTAGACTCAGTGTACAGAAAGATAACTTGTTTGGACCACACAAATTGCAAGTGGCCAGGCCAGGGTTTGAACTCGGTTGGATTCCTGACTTTTCTACACTCTTTCATTAGACTGCTATCAGCCATAGATAATCCAGTTCTCCTAAAATTCTCTAGGTTGATCTTACTGTTGTAAACTTTGATAATATTATTATTCTGATGTTTTCCATCTCATAAAGACAGTGAAGATACTAGCATAAACAAATCATCACACATCACTTGGGTTTATTTGAGTAGGTATCTAGCCCACCAACCAGAGTCAGTAGTCAGTAGTCCACCAACAGTAGCCGAATACAGGTGAACAAGTTCCATCTCTTCTTTAAAGGACTACAGAGCTGGAGATTCATAGCCCAGATCACATTCATAAACAGATTGTACAGAATATGGATAATTGTCTGCAGTTGGGGAGGGAATCACTGCATAATGGTAGTCTTCCTTTTTAACATTTATTTATTATATGAATCTCTCTCTTTGTGTGTGCGTGTGTGTGTGTGTGTGTCTGTGTGTGCATGTGTCCAGATGCCACATCCCTTACCTGAACATCAAATAATAACTTGAGAGAGTTGGTTTTCTTCTTGAACCACGTGAATTCCAGAAATCAAACTCAGATAGTCAGGCTAATCGCCAAATGCCATGACCCACTGAGGCACCACGCCGACCCCATTTTCCCTTTTTTTAAGTAAGGAAAACTCTAAAGCCAAATTACTCAAATGTAGCACAGTTTTATTTCTTACATGGTCAGACCTTCTATATAAGACTGCATAATTCATTCCTGGGTTATAAGGTAATGTGAAGTTTAGCCATCATTCTATAAATAGTGCAATAAAAGCACAGACCAACACCTTTCGGTTACTCTGCAAGTAGCTTCATGGTCAGATTTATCTGGTGTACTGAGCAGAAAGCCATTTTCTATCACATAATGAAAATATTTGGAAACTGCTAGAGCAAGGAGAGTTATAGAACTCTGAGAACTGTAATTGTCAAATTCCATTCTATTAGAGTGCAAAGACTTTGGAAAGGGTTTTGCTCCCAAGTAAATGGCACAGTACTCTATAAGATCTGTAATTGGCTGCCCCCACCACTTTTCTCTAAAGAATAGTTTCTGATGAGACAGAAGGAAAACCAAGAGGAAACACCCAAAAGAGAAGATGCTGTTTTTACAGTAGGCACCATCATAACTGGGAAACTGAGAGAGACAGGAAGCAGAGGAGTGAAAGTGGAGCAGAGCTTTAGAGTCCCCTCTGGAGAGCCTATGCGAACTTGATAAAGAAAACAAATGCGTAAACAGAAAACCAGCTCCTGTCTGGAAGGAATGGCTTTAGAAAAGATTTTGACCCTTCAAAATACTACATTCTTAGATATTTCTAGCATTTCTTCAGGTTTTTCTTCTGTTTTTTGAAGCAATACAGGGGAAAATTGGAGATTGGGAATTGTGAATATTAAATTGTGTGTGAAGAAATTCATTTGTAAGATCTCTGAGGAACCTGTTGTGACTGATATAATCAGCTAACTATACTCTTTTTTTTTAAAAAAAGGAAACTTTATATTATAAGACAGGCAGAAAACAATGAGAAACCACGTTACTTTCTAGCACAGTGGAGGAAGACAGTCAAGCAAATGGTGGAGGATGAGAGCTGGGGAATTTGGAGAGGTTTTAGCACTAAATGACCTTGATGTATTTTAGCACTAAATGACCTTGATGTATTTTTCCCTCTAGGCAATGAAGCTTCAAATGTGACTTTCTTTGATATTTAGCAACCTTGTGGAAATGCTCAGGAAAAGTAGAAAGTTTATTTGTGGCCAAGAAAACAGTTAAATATACAGAATGCAGGAGCTAAGCTTTTATTTGGAAAAAAAAATCCACTCCTGTAGTTACCTTGAAAGAAGGATAAACATTGGCAGACAAATTGGCCCATCTTGGGAAAAGTTTTGCAAGATAAGTGAACCCTTGTTTCTTTGAAACCAGGAATTACTCTGCAACCTGACAAATCCTACGTAGAGTGTATCAAACAGTCACAACAGGTTCCTCTGAGATCTCACAAATGACATTTCTCCACACACAACTTGATAAGCGCAATTCCCTATCTTCAACTTTTCCTGTATTGCTTCATATCTAATCTAATTCT
Organism: Mastomys coucha; assembly: GCF_008632895.1. Lineage (NCBI taxonomy): Eukaryota > Metazoa > Chordata > Mammalia > Rodentia > Muridae > Mastomys > Mastomys coucha. Next base: position 11,313,758 of record NW_022196903.1, read on the forward strand.
TTCTTTCAAGAATTGTTTTATGCCACTTAATGTATTGTTGGGAATTTGCTTTTAGGCTCTTGGGTAACAGAGGGAAAATGAATTGTAATCTAGTAGAATCTTGACAATATAACCACTGCACTGTGAATACTACAGTGAGGAAAGCAGAGATGAAGAGAGGGACATTGGGTTCTGTTAAATTGTTTCCTTCACAATTTTGCTTTTATGGAATAAATACAGTGTATAAAGTAGCTGCCGAAGGATAATGTGTGAGTTGTTTCACCCATTGAACAGCAGAGGTAAATCATCCCATTGTGGAAGAACTTGACAGGGATGTGAACATTGTTTTCAGCAAGATAAAATTATTGTTGTTTGGCAAATAGTTATTGATGCAGTCAATAAATTACACTTGCCAGGCAGTACTCATGAAATGTAGCCCTGCCCTTAAAACACACAGCCACCAAGTGGGAAATGGCTGCTTTCTCTTTTTAAAGAAAACAAGTTTTGCAATATATGATGGTTAATTCTCAGCTATATGTATAATATCTAGAAAAAAGCATAGAGGTTCAGTCCAGTGAAAGCTCAATAGTCCTAATATAAGCACATAGTCCAATGAAAATCACAGGCTTTAGAATTTGTCATGGCTGGATTTTTTTAGTTCCTATAAACATTTTGAACCTTGGTAGGCATTCTGCAGCCCACTTGTTTTCTGGTCTACCTTCTGAACTTTGGGTTTTTTGACATTGAACTTTGTCTTATCTGTTTGTCAGCCTTTATGCTTAAGTCTGATCCTTTCAGAAAAGCAAAGAGCGAGGCCCTGGACAGCTCCCTGCTCTATCCTGGAAGTGCTTCAGTAAATTGTAATTATTCTTCATAAATGGCTTAAGTCTTAAAATAACTGTAAGTACTTAGAAAATTCTCTTGCAAATATTTATGGCTCTCAGAATATTAACAAATAATTTATAAGGTAATAAAAATTTCAAGATGCATATGCAACTAATAGTGCCATTTGCAATAAATTTCATGAAGTCTATTTAAACTGTATGCTTAACTCAAATATCTCTTATCTGTATGTGGTTCTAGATGTTAAATTGTGTAATGAACTTGGTAGATATTAGAATAGGCCTTTATAGTACTATACCAGTTATCATCATGATACTCAATGGTATATTGACTAGTTACCAAATGCCAAGTAAATTGCTTAAATAACCATTATCTTAAAATACTCTATTTAGAAGCCTTTAAAATAACATCATATGTGCAACCTGCTTGTCTGTGAGATCAGAACCTCATCAGTGGAGACCAAGGCAAGCATCAAACTCCTAGGCTTATCATCCCTTTTAAAAATTTCTTTAGAGACTGAATCCAGAAAAAGAACCTTTGAGGCTTGTCCTCCATTCCTCACACACTTTTCAGCTTCTTGAAGGCATTGTTATTACAGGAATAACAGGAAAATGCATGTCATTGCCCTAACTGGTCAAACATGTCTGCAAGCAACATGTTTATCCTTTGGTAATTCCATGGCTCAAAACAGAATGTGTTAGGACCTAAGCGAGAAGATGTGTCTGGGCTAGTTTTCTTGGCTCATTGGGTCTGGGTCTCACTTCTCTCTTTCTCTATATTCAGTGATGAAGACTCATGTGCCCTTCAACTTAGACAAGCACATTGCCCTGGTATCTATGATTTGCAATGTGGTGGTTGAAATGATCATATTTGCAGTGTTTCCCTGAATGGATGACATTCCAAGGGTACTGCTCTCCCAGAGCAATCTCTGTCTCCTGCGCTATGAATTCCAGATGCAAGAGTCCACACCACATTTTTGTTGTTTTTATTCAATGCCTTAAATAATTACTAAGAAGAAACGACCTCACAGAGAATTCCACCCCATACCTAGTCTTTATCCCTTAGCCATGTCTCTTAGGAGCCTGACTTGCTCTGGGGCATTCATTTTGTTTTAGCCATAGAAGCCCTTTGGAGCCACATTGTATTTTGGTGGCCAGTGTCCCCTTGCATGATCCCCTTGATTTTGTAATAGTGCTCAGCACAGTTTCTTAGAAGCCTGTGTTTTGTCTGTGCCCAAGTTCAGCATTTTAAATTTATGTTTTTCACGACAGAACTTGCCTTTCTACGCTAAGTACAATATTAAGCACATTAGTTTAGTTTATATATTTAAAATTATTATGACTCTTGTTTCCCAACTAATAAAGGTTGAATTGACTTCTACTGCTTATACTTAAATTGTCCTGTACACTGAAGAAATGTGTAGCAGTTTACCATTAGATCCTTGGGTGCTGCCTTCTGGGCTGTGGCTCGATTTCACCTCTTTTGAGCAAGCTTCTATTTGGTTTCCAGTCCATTGTCCAGCTGATTCAGTTATCTCTCTTCAGAAACTAACTTTCAGGATTAACACAAGTATAAATTATTAATAATGGTTATGACATTATATTATATCTCCCTTCCCAACACTGTTGTTCTCATCTCTATCCATAAGCATCACTGTTAGCCATAGAAAGCAAATGATAAGTATCAGGTAACTTGAACAAGGGAAGAATTTAAGGCACCCAGAAATCATACAATGAATTTTCTACTTTTAGCTCCTAGTCATAATACTTATGAAATAAAATCAGCCCCTGTTTGGTAGCTGTGGGTATTCACAGAGCCCACTGCCAGGGTACTACAGGGACCAAGGGTTATTTTGCTTCTCATTCTGAGTGCTTTATAGGTCGATGGAAACCTTCCTATCAATTTACTGAGTAACCTTCCTGTAATAAGATTTCACCTTGTCTCAATTTTTTCCTTCTATAAAATGAAAATACTACTACACTTTCCTATTTATAGGATAATCAAGGTTTTTTTTTAAAAGCTCTGGGTAAAAGCGCAATGTATCTTTTGCAGTTGTGGTTCTGACAGCGCTGTGTTGAATACTGGCTAGCCAGTTTCACTTTTCATTTGTGCTTAACTAACATACAATAACTGTCCTAGGCAGGCTCCATAGTCAGTAGTTCCATATAGGAAACAGCAGGCTCTCTGGCTACCCAGCAGTGGCCAGAAATTGAAGAGTAGCTCTTGAAATTGAAGATGAGCATTTATAGAAAAACTTACTCTACACTGAGATTTCAAGATTCAAGAATAATGTTGCTAAAGTTGTTGGATCACCAATGAATGTGAAATAACATTACTAGCTATCACCTTAGTTGAAGTCATAGAAGGTGAATAATTAAAACAAGGGATCTTGAGTCTGGCAGATGAGTCTCACCCCAGGTATTCCTGGGGGTTATATTGGTTATCTCTGTGTTCCTGGGACAATCACCCAACTTACAGTGATTCAATGCCCAGTTTCATGTGTTATAAATGAGTAGTTACCTTATAGAAATCACACAAGAATGAGGCAGGTGGGCATATATGAAATACATACTATAGACTAGAGTAACTACAAGATGTATTAAATCATAATATTGAATAAGACCCACTAGGGAATAAAGACTACATTCATAATTTAAGAATTAGACTTATTTGTTTGGTGTGTGTGTGTGTGTGTGTGTGTGTGTGTGTGTGTGTTTGCTCCCTGTACCATGCGAAAGCCAACAATTTGCCTGTACCAAAGAAACTTAATGAAGTTGGTTGTACCCTTCTATCATGTGGGTAGCAAAGGTCTAACTCAGATTATGAGTCTTGTCAGCAAATGTGTTTCCCCATTAAGCAATCTCACCATCTAGAAAGGAATATTTTTTATATGAATGAGATTCTCAAAAAAGTATAATGATAAAGAAGACATCATATTTAAAAGAAATGTAATTATATTGATGTGTATTGATGCTTGTAGTGAAACTCTAACTCCATTTTCTTGATGTTCACACAAAAGAAGAAATTAATATTGCAGACATTATTTCCAAAAATGATTTACACTTGTTGATTATCCTCTTATTGCCCTAGTCCCTTATCTGAATATGATAATATTGAATTTCATATGCCTATCATTGCCACATAGACTACAAATGCCTACTAAATCCATAAACATTCATAGCTACTCATGGAAAAAATATTTAGTTATAGAAGTATCTCATATTTGGGAAGCTACTGAGACTCCTCCCTCTGATATTTAGAAACTGTGCATAGTGATTTATGCACTGGAACTTGAAGTGAATGACCTCTCTGGTAACTTTCAGAATACTTTAAGAGCATTGTAATATGTATTTAAAAGTGCTTCCTATTGTGATGTTTTTCAAAATTTTTAAGCACGTAAAAGTATACTTAGCAAGCTAATATTCTAAAAGGATTCTTTAATTCATCCCATCAAAACCAGTAAGAGGATACATGTGGCCATTTCTGTATAGTAAAGTAGACAAAATGTGATGAGTTTAATTATGGTTATTAATTTAACTTTTGTTAAAGGAAAGATTAATTATAATACCCTGCTTATATAGCTTATAAATACAACTCTTTATTACTTCAAACCAACACTAAATACTTGTGTAGCAGCGAATTAGTTTTGGTTTAATGGGAGCAGTTGTAATAGAAAATTAAGTATTTGTTTTGTATTTCCAATGTACTAAAGGTGTCTCTTTTTGTAAGAAAACACAATATATGAAAATTCAAACTTGTACACACCATAAATCAGCTCTGCCCAGTTCCTTGGTAAATACTGTATATGTGCCTAAGGCTTACTTCAGTCCTTCCAGCCTACTACATAGGTGAAGAGAGTAAATCAGCTCTGCCCAGTTCCTTGGTAAATACTGTATATGTGCCTAAGGCTTACTTCAGTCCTTCCAGCCTACTACATAGGTGAAGAGAGCAATGAGCCCTAAAAGCTCGCACCCTGCCTGTTGATTCTGATTCAGTGCAAGGATACTAAGGATATAGGGGCAAGTATGATTTTGTGATTTGTGAAGGTTTTAGCAATAGTATGTTTTCTTTCCAGACATAAGCACATTGTCACTATAATCTTGCAAGTGTATAATAACACATATGGTCTTAAAATATGACTATCAGATTGTTTCGATGCAGAAAGAAGAGAAAGAGCAATCTAATTTGGATGCTAAAAATCAAATTTCTGGGCACAATGTTACCATACAAATTTCGTTATAGTCTTCCAAAGATGGATACATCACACATTTGAGGCTTAAAGGTTGTTAATTATAAGATCAATCTCATTTGTTGGTAATACTGAGTTATTAAGAAAATCATACATTAAAAAGAGTAGATTTGGCTATAGTTTCCTACAACTGACACAGCAACAGTTCTATATACTTTTCCAAACATTGTAGATTGTGGTGCATTTACAAAAACTCTTAGAATTTCATTTGATTGGTGGCTGTTGGATCAGATTCATGCTCTGTCTTTAGTGTAGCACAAATCTGTAAGAGGTGAACTTGATAATTAGCAATTGTCTTAGCTACTTTTATTATCATGGTTGCAAAATCTAAGAAAGGCAAATTAAGGTATTAAAACTTTATTTTGGTTTCTGGTTTCCGGTCCTGGGACAGTGAGAACAGCGGGTGACTAAGGAAAGCTGCTTACACCACATCTGCAATTAGGAACCATAGTAAGCAATATAAGCACTTGGTTAGGTTTCTGCTTTATATTCAGTTCAGGTACCATGAATAACCTGCACACATTCAGTGTATGCCTTTTTGCCTCAGTTAAATCTCTCTGGAAGCATTCTTCCCATTCTACCCAGAAGCGTATTTCCTGAATCCAGTCAAGTTGACAGTGAGAATTAACCATAACTGTAATCATTGCATTATTTAAACTATTCTATTGAAACAAGATCAAAAATGATAAAAAAAAAGAATATAAATGTCAGCTGGCCAGACCACCCAGTGCTCCCAAGGAGCACCAACTGAGGAGTGTACAGGGAGGATCCAGAGCTCCAGATACATGTGTAGCAGAGAATGGCCTTGTCTGACATTGATGGGAGAGGAGGCCATTGGTCCTGTGGACATTTGATGCCCCAGTGTAGGGGGATGTTGGAGTGGTGAAGCAGGAGTGGGTGGGTGGGTGGGTGGGGGACCATCCTCATAGAGGAAAAGGGGAGGGGAAGAGGGTGGATGTGGGACGGGGGTTGTGGAGAGGTAGCTGAGGAGGAGGAAATCATTTGAGATGTAAATGAATTGAATGATTAATAAAAAAAGTTACTAATAACAAAATGATATAAATGGTTTAAAGCAGAATTGGTTGGTGCATGTGCTTATTTCTTATACTATTGAGTCTAGCACTTTAAGTAGGGTTCTATACCTTAAAGATTAGCATCACTTTCAAAAATGTCTGATTATTATATGACTGCTGGGAATATATCAAGTGTTTGTTAATAGATTTTGGTTTTTCCCCAAACATCCATTTACTGCTTCTCAAAAATACATTTCCATAATTATGATAAAACTTGTCCCAGTCTATTAGAAGATTCAGTGTCTATATTCCCATTTTCAACTTAATTGGCTATAATACTTGTTTTGCCAGTGAAATTTAAGCAGATATGATGCATGCCATACTCAAGTAAGCCCTTGAAAGCCTTTGAATGCAATACTTATTGTTCTTACTTTCCTCTGTCTCAGAACAGCATACCCAAATGGACAGGACTCCAGCAACCTGGAGCCTTGAATGAACAAGATGTATGAGGCAAGAACAACATCACAACCAACCCACAGGAGCAGACTGGTTAATCATTTTGTAATAATTTATCGATGCAACAAACACAATCTTTTTTTTTTTTTAAAGAAGGAAAGAAGGAAGGAAGGATTTACCTCGGTTCAGAATTTGAGGGTCTGGTCCATCAGAGTGGGGAAGACATAATGACAGTAACATTAGGCTGTTTTTTGACTTCAAACAAATCTATAAGCCAGCTGACAGGTATCTACTTTTCTCAGGTAAATGTCACTTTCCAAGTTTCCATTACCTCTGTTGAGGATCAAGTACATGAGCCTATAAGGGGTATTTCTCTTGCAAACCATAGTTTTGAAGATCCTCCCATTAAGTGTACCTGCAGGAATTATGAAAAGATAATCCATCCTGTTCTTCATTAGTGTATATTCACTGTACAAAATAATAGGTTTCATTGTGACATTTTTGTTTCTCTATTCTGTTCTTTCAATGCACTTGCCTCCTAGTATCATCTCGTGTCCTTCATCCTCACCTCTGATTGTCCAAAACTGTCCCTCAAATAGTCCTCCTTGTCTTGTCAGATCTTTTTCCCATCTATATAACCAACATGAGATAATATGTGCCATGTTTGTCATTTGCAGTCAGGTTTCTGACATTTACTATGATGATCTCTAATTAAATTACCTTTGTACAGATAGCATGATTTTATTTTTCTTAAGAGGAGATGGCAGAAGGACTGGAGGAGCATAGTGGTATTGCATTTCCATTGGAAGAACAACACAGGCTTGCCTGAACACCCAGTTCTCCCAGACACTAGACCACCAACCAAGGAGTGTACCTGGAGAGACTTATGGCTGCAGATGCATATGTAGCAGATTCCTTCAGATATATACACACCTGTGTAATATCATATGGTAGTTATATTTTCTTTAAAAAATTATAAAACCTTTACAATGATTTCCTTAGGAACTGTGTAATTTACACTTCTATCAACAGTATTAAATGTTCTTTTCTTTACATCTTTGTCAGTAACACTAACATTGCTTCCCTCCCTCCTTTCTCCCCCTCCCTGTCTCTCTCTCTCTTGCTCTCTTTCTTTCTCTTTTTCTCTCTCTCACTCTCTCTTTCTTGCTCTCACTCTTTTTCTCTTTCTCCCTCCATTCCTCTCTTTCTTCCCTCCCTCCCATCCACTCAATCCATTTAGTGTTAGCAAATATGTGTGGATATAAGACCACCTACTGAAGTATAGGGCCATATCTCAGAAGAAAGCTAATTGTCCTGACTCCAGTAGTCATCAGTTGCCAAGTAGTCTCAAGTAGAAATGGTTCTCCATGAGCTCCTTCCCTATCTATGCTGGGATTTGGGTTTGGCTTGACGTTGCACAAGTATTGTGCATGCCACTCCAATTCATGTGTGCAACTGTTTTGCATGTCCGGAAAATAATACTTTATTTCATAAATCAACTGCTTCTGTCTCTATTATCTTTTCACCCTATCTTTACAACAATCCCAGAGTCTTGGTGGCAGGGTGTGTGATATTCCGTTAGAGCCAAATATTAAATGCTCTGTTTTTCTCTACACACTGGCCAGTTGTGGGTCTCTATATTAATTAACATTTACTGAGAAACAGAAGCTTCTGATAATTGTTGATCAATATACTAATCTATGAATATAATGATAAGAGTGTACAAGGCAGTTTAATAGTATGTTCATGCAGCAAAATAATTATATAAAGTCCTTCCCTAAGGCCTACGATTACTCAGTCATGAGTTTGGGGCATAGTTAAAAGTATCTGGCATGAGTTTTGTCTTGTACCCCACAAGAACCTTAAATATAATCAGAAAGTGGTTGGTTACTCCCATAAAACATGTGCCATTATTGTACCAATGGGCATATTTTGATGGGCAGGTCATTATTGTAACTTGAAGGGTTCACAGCTAGGAGTGCGTGATTTCTTTTTTTTTTTCCTTCTTTTTTTTTTTTTTTTTGGTTTTTCGAGAGACAGGGTTTCTCTGTGTAGCCCTGAATGTCTTGAAACTCACTCTGTATACTAGGCTGGCCTCGAACTCAGAAATCTGCCTGCCTCTGTCTCCCAAGTGCTGGGATTAAAGGCATGTGCCAGCACTGCCCAGCCGGAATGCATGATTTCTTTTCACCTGTTCTATGATGCATAGTACCTTATAGCACTATGAAAGCTAGACATAGAGATAAAGCTTTCAGGTCAGGACCAGATTGATTTATTTTCAACAGTAGGACTTTACAATCAATTGTGGTGGGTAGCCAAGAACAAATACAACAAACTGCAGTGTGTAAGGTGTTGAGACCTTGCTCGTGAACAACTCAGAAAGAGGTAACACCATGACCAAGGACAACATTTAATTGGGGCTGGCTTAGAGTTTCAGAGGTTCAGTCCGTTATCATCAAGGTGGGCTCGTGGCAGTGTCCAAGTAGGTGTGATGCGGGAGGAGTTGAGAGTTCTACCTTTAGGTCCAAAGGCAAGCAGAAGGATGGCTTCCAAGAAGCTAAGACAAGGGTCTTAAAGCCCACACCTACAGTGACACACCTATTCCAACAAGGCCACACTTCCTAATGGTGCCACTCACTGGGCCAAGCATGTACAAACCATCATACCATCCATTTACACTAAAGTCATGTTAATCATTGATGCTGAGGTATATTTCTTGAAGTGAGAAAAAAAAGATGAATTCTGTTTTATAATCTGATCTTGGTGTGTGTTTCTTCTTTGATGGACTGAGACTGTTCATATGAGAATGTGTGTTAATACCTGTCATTTTGTTGTTTTATGTAGTTTTCTTACAACTATTTGATTAACTGTTTTGAGAGTATTTATTTATTTTCTGTAATCCCTTGCATATGCGCATCCTTATCTTCAGACTGAAGTTTTCCTATCAGTACACTCTGTAGAAGGGACTAGTGGGAATAAATTCTATTGTTTTTATCATGGAAACTTTTATTTCTCTTTAAATTTTAACAGATAGGTTTTTTTAAATATAATAATCTAGGTTGTCAATTAAGAGCTTTCAGAATTAGAATGCATGTCTCTAGGCCCTTCTGGCTTTAAAACTTGTCAAGTAATTAGGTTTTATTCTGATGTGTTGGTTTTTATTAGCAACGTATCCTTTTTCTCTTGAAGCTTTTAATATCCTTTCTTCTTCATTTTCAATTTTTTTAAGTTGCAATGTCTCATAGGGAATTTCTTTTCTGGCTTTGTCTATTTGAAGTTATGTAGGCCTCTTATAGCTAGATATACATTATCCTTTCTAAATCTAGGGAATCGTTTTCTATGATTTTATTGGAAACATGCTCATTGCCTTCATTTTGATATTCTTCTTCTTGTATGTAAATAATCAGTTTTGGACCTTCCATGTTTTCCCAGATCTCTCTAGCCTGTGCAATATACTTGACTCAAATCCAGTCCCAAACTGGGGTTAGCAGCTTCAATTCAAGCAGCTGGAAGATAAAGAGGTTTTTGTTTTGTTTTGTTTTTGTTTGTTTGTTTGTTTGTTTTTCACCTATAGGTCAAACCTAGAGTTCTTAAACTATTTTTAATTTTTATTTTTAAGTATGAGCCTGGGTGTGTGTATGTGTGGAGGGGAGAGTTCAGTGTTTATGGAGGCCAGCTGAGGATAATAAATCCTCTGGGGCTAGAGTCACAGATAGTTGTGAACAATCCAATATGGGTACTAGGAACTGAACTCACTTCTCTACAATATGAGTATGGGTGCTAAACTGCTGACTCATTTCTCCAGTATTGCAAACAAATCCATAAATGTCAGTATTTTATGTGGAGAGCTTCATTTAATTAGTATGGAGCCAGTTTCCAAGACAGATTTTACTCAAAATGATTCTGTTTCCCAGTGTTTGTTCCTCCTCTCTGTGCTTTCACATTTAATATACTAATCTCTATGATTTATAACATATTGAGAAGGGGGAGTATTTAGTTTTAAGAGGTAGAGTATCTTAGCATTTCTGTTGCTGTGATGAGACATCAATCCCATAGCAACTCTTATAAAAGAAAACATTTATTTGAGGCTGGCTTACAGGTTCAGAGGTTTAGTCTATTATCATTATGGAGGGAAGCATGGTGATATGCAGGTAGCCATGTTGCTAGAGAAGCTGAGAGTTCTCCATCTGGCAGTCACCAGGAAGAGAGAGAAACTGGGCCTGGTTTGAGTATTTGAAACCTCAAAGCTCACCCCAGTAACACATTTCCTTCAACAAAACCACACCTATTTTAACAAGGCCAGACCTCCTAATAGTGTCACTGTCTTTGGGGGCCATTTTTATTTAAGCCACTACATAGGGATAGAAACATTTCCATTTCCACTTTGATCTTTGTTAGATAAGTCATATGATAGTTAGCTGCTGCATAATAGGACCATGAAAGTAGTTGTCTATGCAAAAGAGGAGGGGCTTCCTGACTAAAGTCCATATCTGTTTGTTCATTGTGAGGCTGAGCCAATGTAAAGTTCACTCTAAAGTCCAGGGTAATATTTGGCTACAGCCCCGTGAATGATCTTAAACTGGTGCCATTTGCTATATATGTGCTTCCAAACCACAGAATTCTGATTTAAAGATGTGGAGACAATGGCAGAATATGTAGTCATGTTTTGATGTAATTTTACACCTGGAAGTACACAATTTTAAGAACGATGTGGAAATCTCAGGACACTTCTACTGCACGGAGTATAGGAGGATTTATTCTTCAGAAAGCTATGACTTTAGTTATGGAAAGTCCAGCAGAGTACTGAAGACATACAATCAAGGACGCAGGAGAGCTGTGAATGCCGCCAAGGTTAGAGAAGCTGCGATTCCAGTATAGAAGCACATAAGTTAAAACTATTCAGGTAAATGTTTCCTGAGACTTTGCCAGTTCAGGACACAGAGCAAATGTATGAGAAACTGATCTTTTCTACAAATCATATAAAATGAACCCATTATTTTTGGTGTTCTTACAGTGAAGTGGAGCCATCAGAGGACCAGATTAGACTGAGCAAGTAAGAGGATTGATATTAGTATATTTATCAGTCTTTCTCAAGAAATTTAGTTAATTGTGTGGGTCAAAAACTGAGCAACCCAATAAAAATTTAGTACAAAGTAATTTGAGGATTTCACATCCTGACATGTAGAGGAGACAAAGATTAGAAGAGAGTCTACGAGAGAAGGTCTCCAGTAGAACACAAAGCTTTACTTTGGAAATTCTCAAACTCTGCTTCATGAGAGCTGAATGAGGTAAACCTTAGGCTTGGAGACCTGTGTACAAATTAGAACAGAGCTTTAACTTTATTCAGCCCTGAAACAATGTAAAATAATAAAGTTTTATTATACTTTAGATCTGGAGTATAAAATTATCAGGATTCTATACCATTTGTATTTGATGTATTTGATGTCCAATCTACAAATCCCACACTCACGAATGCAAAAGGGAAAGAACACAGTGACAGTAGACACCAGTAACTCATTTGAGTTTGACAAAAAAGAAGTAAGAAAAAGGAACAAAGAAACAACAGCACGAAGCCCAGGCAGCTCTGGGAGAGACCCAGTCTATAGACTGTGAGACAGTTTTCTTCTTTCTATAGAAAGATCCTCATGCCATCTTACCTAGCAGCACTTTCTTCATGAAGAATATAATTCTACTTAGCAGGATGGCCTTCAAGACACCGACTTTCAGATTGTGTTTGTTTACTTGATTCTTTTCAAGTACATGTAAATCCCACAAAAATCACAAAATCTACTGGCATCACTCAATCATGATGAATAAAAATACACAGAAACGACAACTAGGAACAATGACATCAGCAGCACTGGTCATATATCCATAAGTTAAATATTCATTCCTATTATTAATTCACCAATTCTTTCTTTAATAGATTCAAACTAAAATCTAACCTGTTACAGAACACCATTTCTATGACTGGAAAGTGTGTTTGTGTGTGTTTGTGTGTGTGTGTGTGTAGTGGCTATTCCTGGTTGTCATCTTGACTATGTCTGGAATGAACTACGATCCAGAATTGGAAGGCTCACCTGTGGCCCTCATCTGGAGGCTGAGAGATACAAGTTTCCGACCTGAATCTTGGCATGGAGATCTTGAGATTATAGTGGCTATGAATTCCAGAAGGTTAAGACAGGATGATCTCCGAGTTCAAGGTCATCTGGGATTAAAGGTGTGGGCTACCACACCTTTAATCCGGGCCACACCTTTTGCTGGAGACCTACATAAAGACATTGGAAGAAGGAAGGCTCTCTTTTTGCTTTGCCTGTTTGCCTTGTGGGACTGAGCAACTGCTAGATCCTTGGACTTGCAATCACAGCTGCTGCCAAACATTGTTGGGAGCTGGACTACAGACTGTAAGTCGTCAATAAATTCCTTTACTACATAGAGACTACCATAAGTTCTGTGACTCTAGAGAACCCTGATTAATACAGTGTGTGTGTGTGTGTGTGTGTGTGTGTGTTAGGTATTTAATCCAAGGCTCTGTTGTATACTAAGGGGGTGTCTCACTGAGCTACAGGCTCCACCAGAATATCTAAAGTATTGCTATTGTAGTTTTGTTTGAGGCTACCTAACTGGAGAAAATTTGACTGTTGTAATCTTCTTGGAGAAGATAACATTCATTTGATATGGGATGAGAAAAGAAGAGAAAGCGGAAGGGAAAACAAATGTTGTGAGAGACATAGGGCCCATCTGCACAGCTCTCTGTGGCTTGTCTCAGTCCTCAGGCCCCACTGCTGCTATTAGAAGGTCAGCTTACTTACCTTATCTTTGATTTGGGTTATGTTAACTCTTTATTTTGTCTACAAACCAAGACCCTATTCTTCTCATGGCCATAAGAAGAAAAACAAACCAATCAGGTTTATAGGAAGGAACATGTTTTAGAAGAGTCGGCCTCTAAGGTAAAAAATATTAATCTACTGATACAAGGCTCAACCCATGGCAGAACAGGAAACTGCATAATCCAACATCCCCATTCACTACTCTTACTTACCATTCAAAAGGGAAAATTGAGTTCAAGCCTCAACTCTAAGGGCAGCAAAGCAATTTTAGGGTTTTTTTTTTTTTCATTTGTAGGGTTCATAATATAATGCTAATTTGAAATGTAGATATCTAGTTCATTCAAGATTTAACAGTTCAAGGACTGGAATTGGAATGCTATTTTTTTTTTTTTCGCTTTTCGAGACAGTTTCTCTGTGTAGCCCTGGCTGTCCTGGAACTTAACTCTGTAGATCAGGCTGGCCTTGAACTCAGAAATCTGCCCATCTCTGCCCACCAAGTGCTGGGAATAAAGGCATGTGTCACCACTGACCAGCTGAAAATGCTATTTTTTTTTGATGTGCAATCTGCTTACAAAGTAATTCCTGTAAATATATTGTTTTAATAACCATTACCAAATGTCAGCCTTTCTTAGCCATCTACCTTCCAAATTCAGTTTCAATGATCTAAATTTATTTTTGTTTTTGTTTTATTTATTTTGTGGGTATGTGATTGTGAGTGGTGATGTGTGCTTGTGGGTATGCACGGTGTATATGTGTGTGTGTGTGTATGTGTGTGTGTGTGTGTGTGTGTGTGTGTGTGTGTGTGTGTGTGTGTATACAAATATCCCTATGGACAACTCTACCACTACTGATTTTATTTTCTTAATACAGGGCCTCTCATTTAAACCGGAGCTAAGGTGGCAGCCTGTAAACACCAGTGATCCTCCTGTCTTTGCCCTCTGTAAAGCTAGGGTTACGTATGTATACAATCATGCCTGGCTATTTACATAATTTCTGGGCACCTGAATTCAGATCTTCATGATTACAGTAGGAATACTCTTATCTTCTGTGTCCTCTCACAACCACCTGAATTTTATGTGAACTAAACTGTATTTTTAAAAATTAACTGAGTAATAAAATAACTAATAACAAAACCCAGAAGTTTAAATTGCATTGAATTTATAAAATCATGAAGTAGCCACCTTCTTATTAGTAGTTGAAGTGCTAACAGATAGATGCTAAGGCTCCTAAGTATAAGATGTGAGACACTAAATATAAAGAGTGAGACACTTATTAATTCACTAGCAGGAATCTGTTAATAACACATTTGTGTTTTACTTTGAGATGATCAATAAAAGGTTGAGTGTTATCTCCTGATAAATCTAATTCTCAAACCATCAGCCATGGAAAAGAGGGATATGTACATTTTCCCTTTGGGTTGAATTTTTAAAAAAATGCAGGGTCATGGAATTTACTGATAAATTACAATATGCTACAGATTAGATAGATCCCAGTAAATTGAACTCAATTCTTCTCTTTTCTTCCAAGGGTTTGCATTCTAGTGGAATAACAGTCCACCATTCATAAAACACACACACACACACACACACACACACACACACACACACACACATTTACCAATTGGCTTCATGTACAGTGATTTTTCTAAATTTTTGTGTATTCCATCTGGCAAAATATAATCCAAACAATTAGGACCTTTCACTATAACACCAAATAAGTACAAGGATTGTCAGCCCCATATTTTGTTGTGACTTAGTTTAACATTTATCTTCTAAAAGTGTCATGTTTCTCACTCTGTCACATAATTTATTTGTAAGAACATCTGTTGAGTGTATGTATAATGTCTATGAAAAGATTAATGTGCCAAAATCTTTGGGGATAAAGGAAAACCTCAGAGACCCCAGGGCCCAATTACATAGTGATTTTGTTGGAAGTGCCCACCAGTGTTCTCTGAACGTGGGTTCGAGGTGTTGTCCTGTTGGAGGGTATGGTATTACTCCGTTCTTATTCTTGGTATTTCTGAGAGTATTATCATTGTCAGATGAGGAATTTCCAGAATCAGTTTAAACCAATATTTCTGAAAATTAGGCAACACGGTGTGTTATTGTTGTTTTGTTTTGTTTTTTTCTTTAATGAGTAGAAAGGTCATTGTTTTAGTCAGAGGAAGTGAAAAATATGTTGTAAGAGACGAGCATAGCCTTTCAGAAACTTCAGGAATCATTCCATGGAATTTCAGCTTTAACGGACTTAGAGTTCCTATTCGTTCCATAGATGCGTTGATTTGACTTCTTAAAATCAAATTCATGTGAAAACTAGGAGACTTATTTGGGTTTGCTCCTGTCTTTATTTCTTTCCCTAATAGCAAGCATGCAGACCATGACCTGAGGAAGCAGATCCCCCGTAGTGATGACGAATTAATAAGCACGTGATGATGATGATCTACCTCTGAGCCAGATTTCTTATGACCATCAGAGTCCATTTCGCACCTGCCGTGTCTACACGGATGAGTCACGAGGCATCCTTGCCTTCTGCTCAGCACACAGCCCACATGTTCACTTATGGATATTGAGGAAATGCTCTAGGAGAGTGTCTAGTATTCCTGTCAGCGGAGACAAAAGCATTTGACACATCCTGTCAGATGGCATTGACTCAGGTATTCCCGGCTGCTTTAAATAATACGATGTGAAGGCAAGAACGAAAGCTGGGGATGGGCTGGTGGGAGAGGCAGAGTTTTACAAACCCACAATTTAAAAGAATTTGAGCCTGTCACAACACCTCTCAAACTTTCTCATAGTCTACTTCCTAAGTTGGAATCTCAGAGGAAAACCAGATAGAGGCTTGTTTGGGCAAGGTGGAGGGATAATCAGGGCCTGGTAATTTGTATCGCTCCCTCCTCCCACATACAGAGTGGAATTTGTATAATTTATTTCTTCATACATATTTCATCATTATTAATCATCATATGTAAGTCACCTCTTTTAATGACATAGGAGCTGAAGAAATAGACTGTGTCAGTGTGTAACAGAGCCACACCATTGTCACAAGGAGCTTTCTCTTCTTTTCTTCTCTCTTTCTCTCTTTCTTCCTTCATTATTTCCTTTCTTTATCTCTTCCTTTCTTTTCTCTTCCTTTCTTTCTTCCTTCCTTTCTCTCTTCCTTTCTTCCTTTTTTTTTTAAAGATAGCAAGTTACAAAGACTCAGTTCGGTAGTCAAAAGTGCCATTTGAATTTATTGTGCAAACACCTAAAGTGGAAACAGTCCTTCAGAAACTGCTTAACACACATGGAATTCAAAAGGCCTCCTTTACAAGGCCTTCGGTGCACTCATGCTAGCACAACCCGGTTCTCTGCCCAAGTTATTCCTTTCAAGCTTCATAGTTGAAGCACAACATGAATACCTCGGCCACAGGAACTCACTGAAGCAGCACACACGGAGCTCAGTGTCCCTCCCTCACCTAACAGGATTCTGGGGAAACCTCCTGTCGCTCCTTTCAGAGGCAATTAATGGTTCTGAATACACCTGGAGATTATTAATTCTGGGAGAGGCCTCAAAGCTGCAGGTCACATTTCACTCGGGTCTAGTAAGAAAACCAAATAAAAGAAGGATTTAAAAATGTAGGCAATTTTTATTTTAATATTTTTGCCTGCAAACTGTTCCTGCTTCCTTTGGCAAAGAAATAAAAAAAATTTCAGTCTAGGGAGCTTCAGTGTAACACATGAATATTACATTTAAAAAAAAGTTTAAAAAAAATTAAACTGTTTCAAACAGGGAAGGCATTGGAGGGAACTGAAAGAAGAGGTCATGCCAGGCAGGGTGCTCTGGTTCCCTGGAGCTTACCTGAACCAACAGCCACCAGGCCAAGTTGGTAAGCAGAAATCCAGGCCTGCAGTGACTCACCACCCTACCAGCTCTAAACACGCTCAGGTCTGGTTTGAGTTTGGGTCATAACTGAAAAATGGATAGAATATAGTATGAATTTTGTGAGGTGACTTCAAACTCTTTGCTAAAAAAAAAAAAAAAAAAAAAAAATTTCTCATTTAAAAATTTAAATGCTTATTCTTAGCACAGTGCACAATAGCATTTAACCCAAGTTCAGTGCTCTCACCCTCTGAGAATGTTAGAATCCCTTGGTGAGCTTTTAAAACAGTAGCAATACCTGGGCCCGCCCAGTATCGGATTTTAATTGATCTGAGGTGATGCTCAGAAAAAATTTAAAAGCTTTTCAGACGATTCTAAAGTGCTGCCAAGGTCGAGAACAACTGCTCTAAATACTCAGAATTAGCATGGAAATTATCTTGATTATTTAAAAGTATGCTTCATGCCTGAGTTTATGAGACATGGAAGGCATTCATTCATGGCTGGTGCATTATTGTTTGCATTTCAAAGCTCAAAGCTCAGTTTGCAAAGTTGTGAGAGAATGGTCTGCTTGCATGCTCTTTTGTTTGTCCTGATTTTTCCTCTTTAGAGAGTAGGCTTTTTCTCTTTCCTTTTCCTTGTCTTACCCACATTTGAACACAACAGCTCTCATACCATTGTTACGTATTTTTTTAAGAAAATCATTGTACAAGAAACATTATTGAGAATGCACTGCACATTTATTTCAGGATAACTGGAAAGAATAATTCGTTTTTCTTAGAATTTATTGCATTCATTTACTGTAGCATGTACACTTGCATGTCATTAAAATGAAGCAGGTGGAACATATATATATATATACATATATATATATGTATATATATATATATATATATACACACATATATAGGTGGAAACTGAGAAATTTTTTATTGTGAGAAAAGTCTGCAAGAAGAGGCATCCACTTCGTTTTGCTTCACTTTACAGGCAACAACAAATGAACTAGGATAATTGTTCCTCTCGTCATTTGCTTTATAGGTTAACAGATAAAAGTAGACTATGAGGGTTAGCAAAGTGTTGACAACTGAGTTATCATGTCAGTCCAAAGCAGGCTATCCAAACAACTATCCCTTTAGATTCTGTACTGAGCATGGACTTTGTGTATTTTTCATAGGGATATTTGAGGGTGATAATATCATGAAAATTGAAAACATTTGAAAATTTCTCTTGCAAACCATTCTGTACATATATCTTACAATGGAATCATCGATAGCTCTATACTCGAGCAAAGTAGTACATTCATGTCTGCCAGGACACAGCAGGTCTTACGAGGTTATACTAATAAATACTTGAACAAAAATATATACTAAAAGTAAATATTTGATTTAAAACTATAACAGTAAAATATATTTATTAACAGATATGATATAAGAATATATTGTCTTCCAATAACTACTAAATTAAACTTATATCCGATATGCATTGACATTCCCACTTTTGTGGACAGTAGACATTCAAGTATACAGTGCTAGAGTTCATTCTGTAATAAAATAATTTGAGATCCAAATGACAGATTCCTTAAATATATTGTTTTATATTATTTAGAATATTTTAAACACTGTGCATATCCAGGCAAAAGGTTTTATTTAACACCATGAATAAAAGATATATTCATATTTGCCAGTGAGATTTGGACAAAGAAGATTAAAACTGCTGGTAGACATTAATTCTTTGGGCTCAATAATATAGTCAGATAAACTCAGAAGACACTAATGTAGAACAGAAAATTGCTAGTCATCTTGGAAGGTATAAAATATGTGAAAGGAAATCTGAGAGTTTGCTAGTCTCTGAACTATACATTCTGATACAGTCCAATTTGATGAGTTTCTGGATTAACTGTACATGGCACCTTATTAATAATATTAGTGAGATTTGTGTATATATGTATATATATATACATATATATATATATATACAGCTATATAACCTCAATGAAAATTATGATGCTAAAGCCTTTTAAGAGTCATCTGTGTTGAGGTAGAAATAGACCAACATCCTTGACTTCCTGTTGTTTAATGTACAAACTTGGGCCCCTCTTATTACTTGTGATTGTGATCTGAGCCTTTGTGGTGGTTTAATAGGAAAGGCCTCCTGCAGACTACTGTATTTGAATGCTTGGTCATAGGGAGTGGCACTATTGGGAGGTATGGACTTGGTGGAAGAAGTGTGTCACTGTGAAGGTGGGCTTTGAGGTTTTATATGCTCAAGCTGTGCCCATTGTGACACACAGTCTTCTGTTGCTGCCTTTGGGTCAAGATGTAGAACTCTTAGCTCCTTCTCCAGCACCACGTCTGCCTGCACACCACCATGTCCTGCCATGATGATAATGGACTAAATTTCTGAAAACATAAGGCAGTTCCAATTAAATGTTGTCTTTCTATAACAGTAATAAATTCCCTAATTAAGACACCTGGTGGGTCTAGGTTCTCACTCAAGAATGAAGTAAAGACACATATGGATTAGTAAAAATAGCACATAACTTCACTTCATCCAAAGCAAACTGAGAGTACAAATCATATACACTGTCCAGACTGACAACAAGGATATATATGTGAGAGAACCCAAAGGTTTTTGTTTGGGGCCTCCTTTTATGACATCAGAAAAAAAAGAGTTTGGTTGCTAAGTGGCATAGCATGGGCAGCTCTTTTAATTGACAGTCTTGGATTGTGAAGTCTTTGTTCACTGTACATGTCCCTTTCTATGATGCATATTATTTTAATCATATGCATACCAATTGTGCATATGCATAAGATGGTAAATAGGTAAATAGGGGATTTTCCCCAAAAGGATAAGGTTTGTCCAACTGGATGTGTATTCTGAATCAATTCAAGCAAGATTGGTCTTCCTTTCCTAATACCTTGATATATTAGTATTAGATTTGATAGAAAATGTCTAAGTTTATTGTCAGTAAGAAGAGGATAAATTGTTTATATCATTTGGAGAGAGGTGCACGTGTAACTTGATACAGTAGGAGGTTCCTAAGTTTCAAGTCTCATTCCTTTTTTTATTAAGAGGACAACATGATTTGTTACTTTTTTTCAGAAAGCCTTTTACTGAGCCAGTAAGTGCATCCCCAACATTCTCCTCTATCAGATTCAGGATATCAGGTCTTAAGTCCTTGATTCTCATGGAGATTAATTTTTCTTTGTTTGTTTGCTTTCAGTGAGGCAATGATAATTAGAATTATTTCACCAATTTCATTTTCAGTAAATTTGTTGTTGGTATATAGGAAGGGCACAGGGTGTTTAATTTTATATCCTTCTACTTTACTGCATGTGTTCATCATGTGTAAAAAAACATAAGAAAAACTGGAAAGTGGTGACTTCTATGTATAAAAATCTTACCATTTTCCAATTGGGATACTTGAATGTCTTCCTTTCCTACATGTACATCTATATACATTCTTAAAGAAGAGTGTGTGCATAGCTCAAGTCCAGTGGAATCTACATTGCTAAATTAGTCCCTGAATTTGCCTGTCTCAATTCTGAAGTGATACATATTCCTAGCAACTTGAGGTAAGGTAGCAATGATGTTGGCTCCAGGGAAAACAGAATTATCAAGAAATGAGGCTTTGTGGTTCAACACCTCCAGATTCTATTATAAATCTAATCTGGGCTTTAAATGTTGGCAACATTTGTGATTAGGTTATCTCACTCAGGATGATACTTTCTAGTTCCATCCATTTGCCTAAGAAATTTATGAATTCATTGTTTTCAATAGCTGAGTAGTATTCCGTTGTGTAAATATACCACATTTTCTATATCCATTCTTCTGTTGAAGGACATCTGGGTTGTTTCCAGTGTCTGGCTATTATAAATAAGGCTGCTATGAACATAGTGGAGCATGTGTCCTTATTACTTGTTGGAATATCTTCTGGGTATATGCCCAGGAGTGGTATAGCTGAGTCCTCAAGTAGTACTATGTCCAATTTTCTGAGGTACCGCCAAACTGATTTCCAGAATGGTTGTACCAGGTTGCAATCCTACCAACAGTGGAGGAGTGTTCCTCTTTGTCCACATCCTCGCCAGCATCTGCTGTCACCTGAGTTTTTGATCTTAGCCATTCTGACTGGTATGAGGTGGATTCTCAATGTTGTTTTGATTTGCATTTCCCTGATAATTAAGGCCAAATGAAGCTCAAGAAGAAGGAAGACCAAAGTATGGATACTTCAGTACTTCTTAGAAGGGGGAACAAAATACTCATGGGAGGAGATTCAAGGTGTGGAGCAGAGATTGGAGGAAAGACCATCCAGAGACTGTCCTACCTGGGGATCCATCCCTTGTGCAATCACCAAACCCAGACACTATTGTGGATGTCAACCAGTGCTTGCTGACAGAAGCCTGATGTAGCTATCTCCTGAGAGGCTCTGCCAGTGTCTGACAAGTACAGAGGTGGATGCTCTCAGCCAACCATTGGACTGGGTGTGAGGTCCCCAGTGGAGGTGCTAGAGAAGGGACCAAAGGAGTTAGAGGAGCTTGCAGCCCCATAGGAGGAACAGCAGTGTGAACCAAGCAGTACCTCCAGAGCTCCCAGGGAGTAGACCACCAACCAAAGAGTGTACATGGAGAGACCCATGGCTCCAGCTGCATATGTAGCAGGGGATATGCCTTGTTGGACATCAGTGGAAGGAAAAGCCCTTGGTCCTGAGAATGCTCGATGCCCCAGTGTAGGGGATGCCAGGACAGGGAAGCAAGAGTGGGAGAGTTGGTGAGTAGGGGGAGGGGTTGGGGATGGGGGTTTTAGAGAGGAAAACAGGAAAGGGGATAACATTTGAAATGTAAATAAAGAAAATCACTAATAAAAAAAAGAAAAAGATGTTGACAACATTTTTTATTCATTCTAAGCTTTGGTTTTTACCATCTATTAAATAGTTCTGGCTAGCTGACCCATATCTAGACAGCCAATAATCTAATAATAACTTTAAACTCCTCAACTTTCTATCGCTACTACATAAGTGTGGGGCTTAGTGGTGCTTACCACTGTTTTGTCTCATTATTATTATTAATTTTTATACTGTATCATGCCATTTTAAAAGAAAAGATATGATCCTTAATCTAGTATCTATATTCATCAGTAATATCCCATAATTTGTAAATATATAAATATATATTTATTTACAAATATATTTATAATTTATAAATATATATATGTATTTATATATATAAATACATACACACACATATATATATGTCCTATAAAGCAGTAGAGACAGTAATAAAATTTAGAAGTAATTGTCGATTGTCCTAACTTGTAAGAATTCCATAGCAGATGTAAATAGTTTCTAAAAACCAAATATTGATATTTCTATTCCTATAGTATAGCTTTCTATAAAAATTCTACATTAAAACAACCAATATTGGTATTTTATCAATTTTTGGGTGAAACATAAGAAATACCACACAACAGTGTGACTATTTCTCTGGTTCTATCAGTCTATTCATTGAATAAGGGGTGGGCACAGGTATGTCCACTAGGTTTCCTCCCAGAGCCAACATGGAAGGTTCAAGGTGCTTTTATTTTGCTTATTCATATATACAAGTTGTAAAAAATATTTACAACCTTCATTTGAAATAAAGTACAGAAAAGAAAAGTGACTCTAGTCTAAGAGTATAGCTCAGTGGTAGAATGCTAGCCTAGTGTATATATAGGCCCTTTGTTCAAAACTCAGAGCCACACACGTGTACACACAAACACATAGAAACTTTGGTTGCATTATTCCCCTATTCTTTCATTCTCTACACATCATTATATTTTGTAAGTACAAGATTAGGAAGATAAGTTAATCAGAAAAGTTCTTTGGCCATTCTTGTTGACTAGGACAACATTGTCCTCTTTCTGCTTTAAAGCACATTATAAGTAAGAGGTATGGGCCTCATAGAGCAGTCAGCTCTTCACTTGGTAGTGGACGTACATGGATATAATGCACATACTTGCTTTTAGTGTGAGTATCAGCTTGTGTTCCCATGGAAATCTAATACATGGAGTATTATAAACATTAAATCAAAATGAGCCACAAAACAAAGGACATTACATGTTGAGGGCAGCAGCTCCTCATCTTACAGGTTTCCTCTTTTGTTGCAATGAATTTTGCTTCTGACACACAAGGTGAAACAAACAAACAAAACATATACATATCTAGACAATATAAGCCGAGTATTCAACCAATAGTGTGATTATTACTTGTCAGGATGTGTGCTAGGTGTTATCATGTTCTTGGCTTCTTATCCAAAGAACTGAAAACATAACTCACATGGGTTTGTAAAAGGCAAGAGGACTTTATTCAAGGTGGAAAAATATTAAAGTTTATGAATCAATACACGGTCAGGATTGGAAGCAAGATAATATGAATGAAAGTACTCAAGAAGTGTACTAGAATTTAGGGATCCCCTTCATGGGGTACAAGAGACTCTGCCAAGGAGCATAGCTTTGATAGATCTCACTTTTATTGATAGGTTAGGTCAGATAATGCATTTTCCTAATCTATTTATTCCTTTTAAAAATGTAAATAATTTTGGTCATATTCATTCACAAATATGCATTGACATGGAAGGTAAATAGAGTATTCTCTGTAAATGTTCACCTGATGTTTCAGTTTTGCCTTGTTGCATGTGCACCTAAAACTAGTTTATGCCATATCAGCTTTCCTGTTCTTACTAGGTAGTTACATTGGAAATACACTTGAATAGAAACTGTCTTAGTTTGATTGTTGCTAGGAACAGACAAGTCTCTACTATTGTTCAGAGATGAGAGCTGTTGGGGTTGGTCTTATGCAATATGTATTCAGTTGGAGTTCTCTGCCCCAAGATCAGGTTGCCATGTGGACATGGGCATTAAAATTACATGGGCTGTGAAAATGTTCCTCAACAATCACTGATTAGATAACAAAAGGCTAGAGCCTGTGACTGGGCAGGAGAGAGAGGAAGTAGAGACTTGAGATTGAGTAGAGACTTAAGATCGAGTAGAGACTTGAGATGCAGTGAGGGGAGTCTCGGGTAGGGAACATGAGGGAGAAGAAAGGGTAGGGAAGGAGGAGGTTGATGAGTGGATGTGTCGTGAGCATCAGCCTAGAGAAATTACCCTGAGGACACACATGGATCCGATCAAGTACAGCAAGACTCAGTTGGCAACATGGGGCCCATGACTAGGATGTAAGTTAAGAGAAGAACCTGTCCAGCATAGTGCTGATAGCTTGTTAATAAAAATACCATGTTTTGTGTCTTATTTAGAGTAAGGCAGAAAGGATTTCAGATCCCAGTCAGCAGAGGGGTAGAGAAAGAGAGAGGGGGTGGTGGGGAATAGAACATTAGTGG
>NW_022196903.1:11338417-11343443 GCF_008632895.1 Mastomys coucha
AAAAAAAAAAAAAACAAAAATAAAAGCAAAAACAAAAAACAAAAAAAGAACATTAGAGATACCATGAGAACACACCTGGAGCTCAGAGAGCCAAGTTAATACTAAAATACAAGTATCTTGGGGATTTTGGCTGGGAGGTAGCCAGATTAGCTCAAAGGAATAGAATAGATTAATAACTCCTCAGATATTGTGCCATAAAGCTTGATTAAATAAATCATGTAGTCTCTGTCTCATTTATTTGAGAGCTAGCTTGGAGAAATTGTCACTTTTAAAACTGCACTAACATTTGATGCCCACTGTCGGGCATAGAATCCAAGCTTAGAAACGTCCCAGGTGAGGGGCAGTGTGATTATAGAGAGCAGGTGTAACCTCATCTAAGTCTTTGGGAGGCTTGCGGTGGGGGGGTGTTATTTCTGAAGATTATGTGATGGGAAAAGGCCTTCCTTCAGAGTGAGAGATTACTGTAGCTGGTGGCCTATACATGATGAGGTCTAAGGAAAAGCAGTCTTGCCTGCCTACCTTTGTTTCTTGCTGGTGAGTGCATCTTCATGGATGCTAATCAATGCTATCCTCAGCTGTACCAGACTACAAGGTCTATGCCTGTGCAAAACTCTCCAGGAATCATCCTAGGCTTCAGACCAGACTGGAACAGTTTTGTGACTGGGCAGCTAGTTCTCAGCCACTCTAGCTAGCAGATGGCCACTGAGGAACTGACTATTCAGCCCCTGTCACAGAAGAGTCCATCTAATTGCTCTATATAATATATATGCACTCTCTCAGTATTGTGTTTCTAAAAACAGATAGTATCCTCTGCCTGTTACACATAGTATTCTCTGGTTTGGAACATTTGTATGGGGATTGGGGGTGGAGTATATGTTAATTAAATGAACAGAGTTTGGCATGGTAGTGTAGATCTGTAATACCAGCTACAAGAAATGACAGGACAGAAGCAGGAATAGGTTGCACCTGGCCTTTGCTACTTAGTGATTCAAGGGCCAACACTAGTACCATAGAGAAACCCTGTCTCAAAGTAAAAAAAAACTTAAAAAATAAATAAATAAAATAGAACTGCTGTTGTAGCTCAGTGGCAGAGTATTTGCCTTAGAAACAGTCTTCTGGATTTCATTCTATTCCCAGCACTGCCAAAGAACAAAAGAAGGAAGGAAGCAAGGAAGGAAGAGAAATTATGGGGGTTAGAGAGGTTGATTGTTCAGTGTTAAAGTGCTTGCTTGAGTGTGGATCATCCATAGTACCCATGTCAGGCGTTGTTACATGTATCTGCAACCCCAAAACTTGGGCAGTAGAAATAGGAGGAATTCAGGGGTTCAAATGGCTAGCTAACCTAGCTGCAACAGTAAGCTTTAGGTTTAGTTAAAGATCTGGTTTCACTGAGGAAAATCTTTGAACACATGTGCGCACACACACACACACACACACACACACAGAGAGAGAGAGAGAGAGAGAAAGAGAGAGAGAGAGAGAACATAAATTTGAAAACAAATAGATAATAAAATGACATTTAGACATCCTTATGATTTGTTAGTCTATACTTAACTCTTCATTTTCCAGTGGTTTGACTATACTAATGTAAAGAAAAATAGAAGTATAAGAAAAATACTGAACAATATGTTTCACTTTGATAAAACTTTGTAGAGAATGCTCTTTTGAGTTTATCATGACATTAAACCTTTGTTCTTGAAGTTGTGGGCCAAAGGCCTGGAAGACACAGCAGTGCACAGGACAGGCACCATCTTTTCTGACTCCCCCTGGCTTCAATACTGTTGTCAGAACTCTGCTACATCCTCAGGTCCTTGGTCCTGCTTCTGAATCTATCCTTGTATGCAAAAATTCAGATGGTCCAACTCAGCTCTTCTCTGATACCATGAGAAACTTCACTGATCAGTGCTTGTCTAGAAAGGCTGATACAGTTTATGTAGTAACAAGAGCATAAAGAATTAACTCTTAGCCAATACTGTATTACAATCTCCACATGTCTTATGGTTTCATTGACATGTAAAGCCTTCCTGATATTACTCTTAACAGTGTCTGAACAAGGACAAAAACATTTTTCTTAAATAATGAATCAGAGTTCATCTAGATAGGCTGTTTCTCATTATTCTGTAATTTTTGTATATCTGTCTTTTTAAAAGAGTGAACCTGCTAAATATACTTACCTAGCAACTCTTTATTGAATCTCATTCTGAGATTTCCCTGGATTTTAGTAATATAAACTGTCTGAATGCCTAATCTAAGTTTGAAACACTCTTTAAAATAACACTCTCCATTTCATCAGTGAAAGGCTGGTTGTTGGCATGGATTTACTCATGGACACATAATCATTTCACTGTGAGTGTCAAACATCATGTGCAGGAATGTGGTGTCAACTCAGCCTACTCCAATAGATGTCTCTCCCTGTTTGAGACATCTACCATCCCTGTAGCTTATCTTTACCAATGGATTAGTCTTTGTATTCTAGTCACTAAATACAATAAACATGTTTCTCATGGAGATTTTATCAATGTCAAGATATAAACACAAAAGTCGTCAAGCTGAGAGTTTTCTTTATGTGAGGCATAGGCATATGTACCTGTAATTGGAACACTCAGGAGGTTAAGACAGAAGGAATGTGATCCCTGTACCAGACAAGGTTGTATAATAAAACCCTGTCTCAAAAGAAAAACTACTTCCTTATATTCACATAAATACAGATAAGCAACATTGAGTGTCTGCTGTTCTAGCTATCTGTGATGTTAGTCTCTGCTCACTGATGCTAATTTGACTCCTCAGATTTAGCACATGTCATTGTTAAACTTAATGGAATGAAATACTGATTCAATAAATAGTAAACTACTAGCAACAAAGAATGACTAGTAGGTATCAGGACACAGAAAATTCAACAGTCTCATTTTTCTGTATAGACATATGTAAAAAAAAATTCTGAGTGAATGTCACTTAGTTTACACTCACAAAAGCTACTCTTGAACTTTAGTTTTTATTTACCTCTTCATGTCTTACACTGCATGTTGCATAACTCCTAGTATCATGGCTAATCTTTGTTATTATCTAGTTTACAGCTGGAATCAACTGAAACCCAGGGAGTTGGGCACCCCTGTGAAGGGTTTTCTTGTTTGGATCATTTGAGATGAGAAGACCTATTCTAAATATTGGCCACACATTCTGATGTTCACTCACACTGGCTGACAAGTTCATCTATCCAATTTCTGAGGAATTTCTTCACTGGTATTATAACCTACATCTTTGGGATTCCAATGTAGACTAGAGATCATCTGAGATATCCAGCTTCTTGGACTGAACAATTACCAGATTCTTGGCCTTCTTATCAGTAGATTACCTTTGGGACTAACCAGATCATAGCCTGTAAATGCATACATATACTCATCCTATTGGTTCTGTTCCTCTAGAGAACCCTGACTAGTACAATTAGGCTTCTTCCCTTTAATTGGAGCCTTTTGCTGCCAAGGCCACTGACTCTCATTCTAGATTGCTCTGAAATTCCTTTCAGAAGAAGGGAAATGATATGGTTACAGAATGGTCCCTGAATTTAACCTTACTTAGGGTATCTGTCTTACATCCCAGATTCCTGCCTTCCTGCTTCAATCCATCACATGGCTAAAATACCATTTCCAGACCTGATTCTCTGTATGGGAACCATTAAATGCTAGCTGTTAAGACAGGTGAGCAACCCATCTGGCTGACAACCTAGCAAATGCAGCCACTCCCCTTTGTAGGCCACTCCCCTATACATGTTAAAAGTGTTGAGGTTATTAGATATGGTTCCATTTCCTTTTCTAACATCCTTACTTCTTCACACTGTGTGAAGGTGTGTCTTTGCATTTTCAGTTGTTGACTCTGTATGGGAGAGAACTAAGTGCTGGCAGGATTTTGGCATTGTCATTTATACAGCTCATCACCAGGTTTTCTAGCTACTGATTGGTTGTAATACAGACCTGCTTGCCAGTAGCTAGAGTAGGAAGTAGAAGCCAGAACTTTCTGGAAGAAAGAATGACACAAGGAAAAGAAAGCGGCAGGAGGAGATGCAAGGGGAGACATAGAGGGAATACACACAGACCTCAGTGGAGTAAAGAAAGGTATAGCATTAGCCATGTGGTGGTTCATAGCCTGGCTAGTCAGGTAAGTTAGATAAGCTTCCTGGGACATGGTTACAGCCAAAGTCAAAGCTTTAAATACAGTTGTGTCTGGTGTCACTATTGAAATGTTGTGGAGTCTGCAGTAAGCCCCACAAAAATCCTTCCTGTTTCTTAAGTTTCTAACTTTTAATCCATGATTTCACACATGGGTTTTTCGTATGCTTGGCCTCTTACCTTGTTTCCAACTGTATAAATAAGATTTAATTTTTGTGTTTGAACTCTGTTAGAGCACATTATATTGGTATTTAAGCTTGAATTATATAAGCTTGAATACTTAGGTTGAAAATTACTAAGAAATCTGGCAGCTGGTGTACTATACTCCCCTTGTTATAAATTAATCTTTGGAAACTCATTTCTCTCTGGTAGTGAAAGGGGAGCATAAACTGTTCTATAAAATCACTGACAAGGTGTATGAAATCAGAATAGTACTTTTATCCTGGTGTCTTGACTACTTTTCTGTTGCTATAATATCCTAACCAAAGCAACTTAAAGCAGAGAGTTTGTTTTGACACAAAATTCTATGGCACATAAAGTTGGGAAAGTACTGTTAGCAGGAGCTTGAGGAAGCTAGTCACATTGTAGCCATAGTCAGGAAACAATGAGTAACCTGTAAACATGCTCAGTTCGCTTTTCTACTTCTATGGTCCAGGATTCAAGCCAGGGAATTGTGCCACCCACAGTGGGCAGGTCTTAAAACCTCAGTTAACATTAAAAAAGGATAATCCCCACAAGTTTGCTCAAAAGCCTATTTCCCAGATGATGCTAGATTATCAAACTGACAATTAAAACTACAGGCCCCACGACTCCCAGGGGAGACGCAGGGCAGCAGGGACATGATCCTCTCAGCTTCCGAGTGA
>NW_022196903.1:11350143-11405260 GCF_008632895.1 Mastomys coucha
AAAAAAAAAAAAACCAAAAACTAACGGTCATACTTAGGATGCTACTGTGTATCCAGCATTTCATTAAGCATTTAATAAGTACAATTGAATGTTTTTGGTATTTTCAGACTTAGAATTCTTTAAAGAAAGTATAATATTTGACTGTGCCCAAAAGGTACCCAGAAAGATTGAAACAATACTTGATTTAAAATGTGCTTAAGAACAAAGGTAACCAATAGTTCGGGTTCCTTCTGGGCTGTCTGGGCTGGTGTCCTGAGCAGACCTTGGGCCCAGGCTCCTCAGCCAGTCCCACAACACCCAGAGGAAGCTGCTGCACTCCAAGGTGCTCTAACAATCCCAAGGTCACAGGTTCCCATAATCACAGGATCACAGAGAGAGTTTGACTCTGAAGAGTTCTGACACAACCAGGATCACAGGAAGGACAGGCTCCAGTCAGATTTAGCAAGGGCAGGTAGCACTAGAGATAACAAGATGGCAGGGGGGCAAGCATAAGAAAATAATCAACACAAACCAAGGTTACTTGGCATCATCAGAACCCAATACTCCCACCATAGCAAATCCTGGACATACCATCACACTGGAAAAGCAAGATTCAGATGTAAAATCACTTCTCATGATGATGATACAGGACTTTAAGAAAGACATAAATAGCACCCTCAAAGAAATACAGGAGAACACAGGTAAAGAGCTAGAAGCTCTTAAAGAGGAAACACAAAAATCCCTTAAAGAACTACAGGAAAACACAATCAAACAGGTGAAGGAAATGAGCAAAACCATCCAGAATCTAAAAATGGAAATAGAAACAATAAAGAAATCAGAAAGAGAGACAACCCTGGAGATACAAAACCTAGGAAAGAAATCAGGAGTCATAGATGCAAGCATCACCAACAGAATACAAGAGATAGAAGAGAGAATCTCATGGGCAGAAGACAACATAGAAAACATTGACACAACAGTCAAAGAAAAAGGAAAAGGCAACATATTCCTAACCCAAAACATCCAGGAAATCCAGGACACAATGAGAAGACCAAACCTAAGGATAATAGGTATAGAAGGGAGTGAAGACTCCCAATGTAATGAGCCAGTAAATATCTTCAACAAAATTATAGAAGAAAACTGCCCTAACCTAAAGAAAGAGATGCCCATGAACACACAAGAAGCCTACAGAACTTCGAATAGACTGGACCAGAAAAGAAATTTCCCCCATCACATAGTAATAAAAATACCAAATACACTAAACAAAGAAAGAATTTTAAAAGCAGTAAGGGAAAAAAGGCAAGTAACACATAAAGGCAGGCCTATCAGAATTACACCAGACTTCTCACCAGAAACTATGAAAGCTAGAAGATCCTGAGCAGATGTCATACAAACTCTACAAGAACACAAATGCCAGCCCAGGCTACTATACCCAGCAAAACTCTCAGTTACCATAGATGGAGAAAACAAGATATTCCATGACAAAGCAAAATTTACACAATATCTTTCCACAAATCCAGCCCTACAAAGGATAATAGATCAAAAACATCAACATAAGGAGAAAAATACACCCTAGAAGAAGCAAGAAAGTAATCTTTCAACAAATCCACACAAACCTAATTCTACCTCTAGCAACATAAACAACAGGAAGTGACAATTACTTTTTCTTAATATCTTAATTTGAAAATTAATATTACCAACATTTCCTAATCGATTAAAATCCAATAATTTGAGGAATTAGAAATTTGTTGATTGTTATCCAATGGCCTTTCTAATTTGGTAATTGAAGAAATAGGTCCAATATTGTACAATCTTTATACACTTTCAGCTTGTTTGTTTGTGACAGTGTCTTGCTGTGTACAACATAATGGTCTTGAAATATTGCTTCTCCTATCTCAGCCTCTCTATTAATAGTATTGTTTATTTCATGTTTTTACCCTATACTATGGTTTTCAGAGCAGCTTATATATTTCAAAAGTATTTATATACCTGAAAGAAACATAGACAATTAACTAGGGAGGTTGCTTGTAAGAGAACAACAAAAAGTGAGACTGAATGCTTTGCTTGACGTTTGTAACTCTTGTATCAAGTTTGAGGAAGAGGACTTTCTAAGTTATTCTCTCTCTGAGATGAATGCCTTTCCAATTATCACAGCTAATGAACCAAAATCTTACCCTCACCTAATGTCTGCGCCATCCCCAAAGCAGAACCATTGTTCATTGAAACAGTTGGTGAATGACTTTATGGATAGACCATCTTAATACATACACCATTTCTTAAATGAATGTAACCTGTTCTCCGTGGGCTGAGAATAAAGTT
This sequence comes from Mastomys coucha, assembly GCF_008632895.1. Taxonomy (NCBI): domain Eukaryota; kingdom Metazoa; phylum Chordata; class Mammalia; order Rodentia; family Muridae; genus Mastomys; species Mastomys coucha. The sequence goes on from NW_022196903.1 coordinate 11,352,439, forward strand.
ACTCACTCAAGTCAAATAGCTTTGACCATAGCAGGAAGTCTACATCCAAAAATTGTGCCTACAATTCATTCCATGGTGCAGCAGAACCATCAACTCTCAGCTTAACTATGATGGAGGTAAAATCCTTTGGTGATGTGTGGGTCATTGAAGTACAGCCTTATTACAATGAAATCCAATGTCTAAAATTGTTCTTATTTTGGGCTTGTACAACAGTAAGAGCCAAGGTTTTAAGCTCTACTAAATACAAAACAAAAAAACCAACCAACAAACAAAAAGTCTTTATATATATGTTCATTTAAAAAAATACTAGTAGTAATGTATTATTTTAAAATATACAGTTAATATGTTTGGCGTTATTTAAAATTTATATTGCAAAAATATATGTATTTTCAGTATTGCTGTAGATAAGCATCTACATAAGACTTAAATTGATTGTTGTTTTATATCAAACAACTTTTATAATACTTATTTTTAGTGTTATAATATTTTACAAATTTTAAAGAATATGACAAAAAAGGTACTGTAGGTATTGAAGGGGGTCTCTGGAAGGAGTTGGGGTACAAAGGGGAAACGAAACAAGAGTGTGATTTTATTCTATGTACTTAAAATATGTTTTTAAATGTTAACAAATTCAGATAAATTGAAATCATGTATCTTTTCTCATCATAATGCAATAAAACTTAAATCAATAAAAAAAAACAGAGGTAATATTCTTTGTAAGTTTGTTGATACAGGGTTTCTCATTGTAGCTCTGGATGCCTTGTAACTGACTCTGTACCGAACGTTGGGTTTGAACTAAGAGATCTACCTGCCTGCTACTGCCTCCCAAGTGTTGAGATTAAATGTACATGCCACTACGCCCAGCTTGAGAATATTCTTAATCGTTATGTCATGGGTTTAGTTTAAGATAGTGTATATTTTGAATAAATTAAGATTCATAATGCCTTTAACTTCAATAAAATTGCATTAATAGTGTTTACAATGTGTCTCTGAGGTGCTGTTGTATTGTTTTGACTCTCATTTAGTTCCAGGATATTTTTTTTTTTGATTTATTGTTTGACCTATTCAACATTCAGTAATGAGTTGTTTAATTTCCATGAGTTTGTGTATTAACTAGAGATTTGTTTGCTGTCAATTTTAAGCTTGATTGCATTATGGTCAGATAGGATACATGGAATTATCAAAAGCTTTTTGACTTTGTAAGGATTTGTTTTATGTCTGAGACTGTGGTCTGTTTTAGAGAAGTGTTCCTGTACTGTGGAGTAGAATACATGTTTGGTGTTTGGGTGGAAAGTCCTAAAAATATCACTTAAAATTATTACATCATTTTCCCTTCCCTTTCACCCTTTCATTCCCTCCAAGGCATCCTCTCTTGAACACATCCCATGTCCATATCAACTCTCCAGTTAATAGCCTTTTTAATCATAATCATCATCATTATTGAATGTACGTATGTATGGATATGCAGAAATGTGTATAGTATATATGCACACATACATACACACACACACACACACAACCTACTGAATCCATTTTTGTTGCTTGTGTGTAAATGGTTTTTAAGGATGACCACTTTACACTGGACAGCTAATAAGGGAATTCATACTTGGAAGAGGCTAATTCTTCTCTTAACAATCATTCTTTGCTTGTAGTTCTTTGACTAAGGATGTGACTCCTGACATTTTAGGTAAATATAACATAACATGATTTCTTGGGTTTTATTGAACAACTTTGGTATTATTTGTGCTTCCTCCATCCCTCTCTTCCTCAATTGCACTTCTTCCTTCCTGTACAGTGGGAAGGCCTTCCTATTATCCCATTTCCCACTTCGTGGCACCTGTATCTTGCTATTCTCCTCCAAAGCTGCCCCTATCTTTAGAATTTTTTTGCTTTCTCTGATTACTCCATGCTGAATGCTCACATCTGAGAATTTGGATCTTGGAAGTGCAAATGAAAAAAAAAACACGTGGTGTTTTTCTTTCTGCATCTGGGTTACCAAATTCAATCCTGTTCTAACAACTTACCCTCAAATTTCATTTTATTTTTTTTTACATCTACATAGGATACCACTGTGTATATGAATATATTTTTCAGTATCCATTGACTTGCTGAATGATATTAGGTTATTTTCTTTTCCTAACTATCATGAATAGGATATCAGTGAACATTGTGGAACACGTATCCATGGAGTAGGGCATCATGTCCTTTGGGCATATGCCAAGTAGATTTGTGGCTCGGTCATGTGACAGACTTATTTTTAGTTTTTTGAGGATACTTCATAGTGATTTCCATAGTAGCTGCACCACTCTGCATTTTCACCAACAGTAAATGAGGGTTCCTCTCCAAATCCTCACAAACATTTGTTGCCAGTTATTTTGTGGATCTTGGTGATTTTGACCAATGTGAGAAGAAATCTCAAAGTTCTTTTCATTTTTATTAATCAAATTGCTAATAAGGATAAAACACTTTTGGAGGTATTTCTTAGCAATTTCTTTTTATTTTTTTGGTTTTTTGAGACAGAATTTCTCTGCGTGCTCCTGGCTGTCCTGGAACTCACTCTGTAGGCCAGGCTGGCCTCAAACTCAGAGATCTACCTGCCTCTGCCTCCCAAGGGCTATGATTAAAGGCATGCGCCACCACTGCCCGGCAGCAATTTCTATTTCTTCTATCAAGAATTCTGTTTAGATTACTCTGCCAATTTTAAATTGGGTCTCTTTTTTTTAGACTCTTTGTGTTGTTTGGTTTGTTTGTTTGTTTTGCAATATTCTGTATATCACTTTTCTGACTAGTACATGGCTGAAAAAGATTCTCTCACATTCTGTGAATTTATTTTTTACTTGGTTGATTTTCTTTAGTCTTACAGAAGCTTCTTTGTACTTTAATAAAGTCCCATTTGCCAGTTGCTGACTTTGACTTCAGGACAATTACAGTCATGTTCAGAAAGTCCTTTTCATTATCTTCATCTTGTAGAGTACTATGTTTTATTCTAGCAAGAGTTGTTCAGGTTTCATATTGAGGGCTTTGGTTTATTTGGAGGGTAATGTATAGGAGTTGGATTTTACTCTTCTCCATGTGGACATTCAGTGTTCTCAGCACTATTGAATGGAGAAACTATCTTTTCTTTAGTATAATGTGTTATTCAATTTAGTTTGTCAGAAGTTTATTTAGAAGTTTTACACCTATTTTCATCAGGACAATTGCTTTATGGTTTTCTTTATTTGCCATGTCTTAATCTGGTTTTGTTGTCAAGGTAATTCTGTGTTGTAGGGTGTATTTGGTACAATTTAGACTCTTTCTACTTTATGGGACAGTTTGAGAAACATTAGTTCTAACTTTTAAGGATTTGGTAGAATACATTAATAAATATTTCTAATCCTGGACTCATCTTTGTTGAGAAAATTTGTGTTACTACTTCAATTTTTTAAAAGAAATTGTTCGTGTTTGTGTGTGAGTATGTATGTATGTATGTATGTATGTATATAAGTATGTATATGTTCAGATGTATGCCTACTTATTTATATGTGCATCATATGCATGCAGTGCCCATGGAAGCCAGAAGAGGGCGACTTATTCCCATGAAACAGATTACAGATGGTTCTGAACAAATAGGTACAAGGTGCTGGAAAGAGAACCTGGTTCTTCTACAGGACCTCCCTACCCCTGAGAAATCTTTCCAGGAACAAATTAATTCTATATACTTAGTTGGTGAGTCATAAGTTTCTGTAAATTTATCCACTAATTCTAGATTTTTGAGCATTGGGCACTATAAATTGGCAAAATATTTCCTATGGGGAGAATTATCCTAATATTCAGATAAAGGCACAATGGGCCCCCCAAAGCTAAAGTGATATTTACAAAAAAAGAGTAATGTTATAAGCATCATAAAAAATTTACCCCAAATTATATTGCAGAACCATAATAGTAAAACTGCATGGTACTGACACAAAATAACAAATGCTGATCAATGGAATAGAATGGAGAACCTAAAAACAAACCCACACAAATACAGATGCTAGAGAAAAGATGGCCTCCTTGGCCAATGATGCCAGAGAGCCTGATTTCTACATGTAGAAAAACAAAACTATATCTCCACATTTCACTCAGCAGAAAAGTAAAGTCAGTTGCATGAACCCTTAGTATAAGACCTTAGGTGTTGAAAATACTAGAGAAAATTCAGTAAAGCACTTCAAGATACAGGACACAGGGATTATCTGTAAATGACAATAAATGAATAAAAATTAATGCTACAAATTGACAAATAGCCTTACATGAAATTAAAAGATTACTGCACAGTGCAAGAAATAGTCAGCCCACTGAAAATTCAACCTGAAGAATGGAAAAAAATCAAATCATTCGCCTTCTTAGTAACTCCCCATAAGAGAGTAGTTGAAGGTCAACCATGACACACTGGAAAATAAACCTCTTGCTTTTGAATCAGTCTGCATCTTGGTGTCTCACTCAGGGGCATCTCGAAGTAAGTACCAATGACTGAGAGTTGGGTCTTACACTTGGGGGTTTGTCCCAGGATTCTAGGAGACCCCCAAGTGACCACTGATTGCACTGATTGGAGATAAAAAGACAGTGCTAGGCAACAACAACATCCACCCTAAGTGTTTGTGTCTCTCTGTCTTTTGCTTTCACTTTTGGTTTTCAGCAAGATGTCAGTGGAAAGCCTCTGTATGGTGCAGTCATTTGTGGCGGGCAGACATCCCTTAACGCTGTGATTGTGGGGAGTCTGGAAGACGTTTCAGGCTCCCCCAGAGGGAGTCAAGAGGACTTGGCTCTTTTTGGAAACAGCAAGATACAATATTGGTAGAACTGATTCTTGCTATAACCTGGTTTCTGTGCCCGTGGCAGGTGAGAACTGTGTGTGTTGATTGTCTTTCTCTGTGTTCTTGAACTTGGACAGATGGGGTTTTTTGTTTCTTTGTTTGTTTGTTCATTTTGTTTGTTTTGGGTTTTTTTTTTGTTTGTTTTTGGTTATGGAACAGACTGAATCTACTCCATTAAACATCCTTGTTAACCTTTGGAGGGAAGTTAGGGAAAGAGGAGAAAACTTGACAATAGTAATAAACAAGGACAAGTTAGTTACTCTCTGCTTCTCTGGATGGCCCACCTTCAGAATAGGGTGGCAACCTGTAGGGACCTTCAACTTGCAGGTGAACAAAGCAGTAGAAGAGAGTGTCTTTAGGTCAGGACCCCTTGGGCACCCAAAGCATGTGCCCTATATAGTTACCTGGAAGAATCTAATGGAGCACCTGCCATCCCCCATGGATAAAAGCCTTTCTTTCCCCAAGACCCACCTCTTAGGTGCTGGCAGTCAGGAAAAAGGAAACATGGGAGGAGGGATCTGAACCTGAGAAGTCCATCCTCCAAGACCCTTCAACAGTGGACCTGTTACTCAAGACCCTCCTCCCGCATATCCCACTACTCTTGCCTCCATGGTCCTTCCAGTGCCAGCACCAGCTCTGGGATCCTCAGCCCATATGAGACCAGGGTTGTTGAGCCCCCTCACCCTTTACTGGGGGGAGATATGGGAGGAGACCCCCAACTTCATGCCCCACCATGGGATCATGAAGTCTGAGAGTCACCTTCCCTTGTACCATGGTGGTTCTCCTGCTGAAGGAATGAATATGTGCCTCTAGATAAGGGCAATCAGGCTATATTGGCCCTTCTCTTCAGCCGACTTGTACAATTGGAAGTCCCAACACTTCCCCTTTTAAGATGACACCAAGGGGCTGATCATTAGCTTTGAGACTACTTTATTTACTCATCATCCCACCTGGGATGATATCCAATAACTCATGAGAGTGCTCTTCATGACTGAAGAATGAGAGAGGATAATGCAGGAAACCAGAAACAATGTCCTGTCAGACACGGGGATGAGGGGTGGGGCTACCATTAATTGGCCAGGCTGTCATCAAAAGCAGGTTTTTTCTGACTACACTTGACTGGGACTTTAATACAGCAGAAGGTAAGGGGCACCTGAAGGTCTACCTCCAGTCTCTGTTGGCAGGACTCAAGAGGGCCGCATGATGACCTACCAATTTGACCAAGGTACATGAAGTGAAGCAGGGACCAGATGAGTCACCTACATCTCTTCCAGAGTGGCTCATGCAAGTATTCCACCAGTATACACTCTAAGACCCCAGCATTGAGGAGCACAAAACTACTGTGACTATGGTTTTTATAGACCAGGCTAGTAGAGATATCAAGTAAAAGCTTCAGAGGCTAGAGGGACTGCAGGATAAGCCATTGACGGATTTAGTTGAGGTTGCTGAGAAGGCTATCATAACAGGGAGACAGAGGAGGAAAAGGAGCAGAGAAAGTGAAAGGAAGAGAATGAAAGGGAAACGAAAAGAAAAAAAAGAAGCGATAGGAAAGGAATTTACAGAGAATCTTGGCTATAGTAGTTAGGGATAGCAGAGAAGAGAGACTCCAACTAAAGAGAAACAGAAAACCCCTTGAAAAAGAGAGGGGCCACTGAGCCCAAGAGTGCCCTAACATACGGAAGCCAGGGGCAGGCAATCTCAGGCCTTGGGAAAGTGACCCCAATTGTCAAAGGCTAAACGCCAAAGATGTTAGCCCTGGGGGAAGACAGCGACTAGGGAGGACAGGGTTTGGACCCCCCTTCCTTAATCCAGGATAACTCTGAGAGTGAAGGGTAAACTTATTGAATTCTTGGTGGACACAGGTACCCAATACTCAGTCTCTCCTCTAAACCATTTTCAAGAAACAAATCTTGGGTCCAAGGAGCCACTTGCACCAAAATTTATTCATAAACTAGCTAAAGAACAGTAGACCTATGGATGGGCAGGGTATCCCATTCATTTATGATCATCCAGACTGTCCCTCTGTTAGGGTGAGACTTACTCTCTAAGATGGGGGCCCAGATCCACTTCCTGCTTGATGGGCCGAAACTAACTGGCCCAAAAGGAGAGCCCATAGGTGGAGGAAAGACCCTCCAACTGACCCCTGCTGGGAGCCAGGGATACATGGTTTACAGATGGGAGCAGTTTTCTTCATGAAAGTCAGAGACAAGCAAGTGGTGCTGTGGTGGGTGGCACAAATGTCATTTGGGTGGAAGCTCTACCCCCTCTTAGCACATTTTTGCAGAAATTGCAGCTAATTGCCCTCACCAAAGCTTTGGTACTTGGTTCCGGCAAAAAAAATAACATCTACACAGATAGGAGGTATGCCTTTGCCACAGCCCATGTCCACAGGGTAGGCTCATGTCAGAGGAAAAAGAAATTAAAAAAACAAAAAACAAAAAACAAAAGGCAAGAAATCTTGGATGTCTTGGATGCCCTGATGAATCAGACAATAATATTCACTACCCAGGACATCAGAAGGGAAGAGACTCAGTGGCCCGGGACAATTACCAGGCAGATCAAGTGGCTCCAGAAGTGGCTATGCAGGAGCCTAACCCAGTTATGGGTCTGCAAAAGACACAGGCTGGGGGATGAAATTGGACTAAAGGATGGCCTCACTTAAAATACAATGAAGAAGAAAGGACTCAGATTGCTAGCCACCCTGTCAACTATTACCTAGAGAAAAAAGGACAATGGCACACTCAAGAAGGGAGAACTATACTCCCAGAAAGCAAGCAAAAGACTTACTTGGGCAAATGCACAAATGGACTCATTTACGGGGTAAAAAGCTTGTCCAAGCAGTTATGGGATCTAAAGTATGTAGAATGAATCTTAGGTTTGGGGCCAGAGAGATAGTAGAACAGTGTAAGGTATGCCAGCAAGTGAATGCTTATGTAACCAAAAGTAAACAGGGCAAAAGACCCAGGGGAAAATGGCCTGGAGTATATTGGTAGGTCTATTTTACAGAGGTTAAGCCAGGAAAATATGGTTACAAATACCTTCTAGCATTTGTGGATACTTTCTCTGGACTGGTTGAGGCTTTCCCTACCAAGCAGGAAATAGCTATTGTGGTAGCCAAGAAGATATTAAAGGAAAATTTCCTGAGGTTCAGAGTGCCCAAAGTAATTGGATCAGACAATAGTCCTGGTTTTGTCTCTAAGGTAAGTCAGGGATTGGCAGAGATATTGGGGACTAATTGGAAGCTCCATTGTGCATACCATCCCCAGAGCTCAGGGCAGGTAGAGAGAATGAATAGAACCCTAAAAGAGACCTTACCTAAATTATCCTTGGAGACTGGTGCTGACTGGGTTGTGCTCTTTTCCCTGGTCCTGTTTCGAGCCTGGAACACCCCCTATGATTTTAACCTGACCCGTTTTGAAATCCTGTTTGGTACCCTAACTCCTTTGGTGTCCACTGGGCCCTCCCAGGAGGTATCCCAACTCATTGATAGGAACCTCTTCTTGAAGCTCCAAGCCCTTCAGTCAATACAACACAAGATTTGGCCCAAACTGTCTGCCTTAAATGCTTCAGGGTTGCCAGAGACCCCTCACAGCTTCCAAACTGGTGACTGGGTATATAAGAGGCATCAGGCATAGTCACTGGAATGTTGGTGGAGGAGACTCTTCTGGGTGCTGCTAACCACTCCCACAGCCCTAAAGGTGTTCAGTGTTGTGCCTGGGTACACACTTCCCATGTAGAACCTGCAGATGCCCCACTCCCTAGGGACTCCTGCTGGACAGTACAGAAGATGGACAATCTGCTCAAGCTCAAGATCATTCTCATGATCTCCAGGTGGTACCTTTGGATTCTGGTTCCTTCCCCCATCCTATGTGCTGTCTGCCAAACCTGCTACAGCATTCACTGTCTCCCTTCTGTTGGGGTTGGGGATGTCTGGGGCAGTCACCAGGACCTCCGCTTTGGTCTTACAAGGGAAAAATTATGACAGTCTGAGGGCAGCCACTGATTTAGATATAGAGAGAACAAAAACTTCCATCAGTCACCTTCAAGAGTCATTGACTTCATTATCAGAAGTAGTAGTACAGAATAGGAGGGGATTAAACTTAACTTTTCCTCCAGCCAGGAGAGCTATGTGCTGCCCTAGCTGAGGAGTGTTGCTTTGATATAGACCACTCTGGAGTTGTTAAAGTTTCAATGGCCAATGTGAGAAAAGTGCTAAACAAGAGGAAGAGAGAAAGATAACAGTAAGAGCTGGTTCAAGTCTTGGTTTGATTCCTCCCTTTGGTTAACCACCCTTGTATCCACCTTGTTAGGACACCTAATTGTTCTCCTGCTATTGTTGACCTTTTGACCTTGAGTACTAAAGTGCAGCTTACAGCCCTGGGTCAACAATATGAGACCATGAGGACAGGACCTGAAGTATATGACTTAGTTACTCAAGACCCCTGAGTGTAGCTCCAGGACTGGAGCTTGTTTAAGAAATAGGGGAGGAATGAGGGACCCTAAGGGGTTTTCCAGTCCTACACCCTCCTTATAGCTTCCCCCTCCCACCTGGAGTCAAGGCTTGGCCAAGTTCCATTCTCCACCCACAGGAAGATTCTTAAGTAAAAAAATTTCTCAGAATGTACCTGACCCTATGGAAAGTCTCAGGTAGGGTTCAAATGCATGTCATGCTTGCTTAACCAGCAAATTTGAACTATAACCTTGTTGATGTGACCTGTGCCCCTAAAAAGTACAAAAACTGCTTGTAATAGCTATTTGGGGTTGCCTTCTTAGTAACTCACCATTAGGGACTAACTGAAGGTCAACCCTGATGTTCCGGAAAATAAACATCTTGCTTTTGCATCCAGGGGGGAAAAAGAATGGAAAAAACCCTGACAAGTACTTATCTCATAGGATATTAAGAAGGAGAACATGGAAATCTCTGTAACAACTAAGCCTCCAACCCCCGATTATCCAATCCATAACGGGCTAATTAACCAATTAACAGGCCTCTGAAGTATAAATATAAATGAAAATTATCAATAAATATCTAAAGAAGTCCTCACAGAATGGCTATCATTAAGAACTATACAAATAACAACAAATGCTGATGAGGAAAGAGGAATCCTTATATACCCCTAGTGAGATTGTAAAGTTGTTTAGTTACCATAAAATTATCAGTTTGGAAATTCCTAAAACATTAAAATTAAAACTATTATACAAGTTATAAGAATATACTCAAAAGTCTCTGAGTCAACATCTCATAGAAACATGTGCATATGTGAATAGTCAGAAAACATAACCTGCATTGTTGTCCATTTACAAAGGAAAATATAGTACATATATCAAATGTGACTTTATGCAACCATAAAGAAAACTGTATTTATGATATTTCCAGAGAAAAGGGTAAAATGGTTATTCGAAATTAGACAGATTCAAAAAAATACATTTTTCTCATATATGTAGAACCTAGATTTACACATAATAATATATCTAATATATACACATATATAATTATATATGTAAATCATGAAACTAGAAAAGAGACAATGGTTAAAGAGAAACAATTTTCAGGAGAGGGAACATAGACAGTACAGTGCTATTAACAAAGTAGAAAGAAAGCCTAGGAGAAATTAACTAATCAAAGATTGGGCACAGGTCAAGGTGCTGGATGAGGGGGATCAATATGAACAACGTATTATGATGTGAAAATTCTTTGTATGCTAACCTAAAAACTTAACTTACATATTAAACATTTTAAAAAGATGAGCTAGCTTCAAAATACATCCCCAGTAGCTGGACCAATTGACTTGTACAATGTGAGTTTCAGTTTTCTTTATGTGATTAATAAAGAAAGTTTAGAAAGTGTACATGGAAATAATTTTTACTACTTTTGAAAATAATTAGTAGCTACTTTCAGCTGCTTCTGAAAGTCTGCTCCTAGTTAAATGTAATGAAAAACATATATCAGCAATAGATGCTCCTCAGGGCATGGCGGTAGAACATGCTACAGTGTCAGTTCAGCCTAGTCTCTAATTTTGATTATGTCAATTCCCAGAGCAGAGATATCGATGTTACCTCTTTCTGCTTTCTATAGTGGTTTTATAGTTAAATTCAGTAACATATGAATTGCTTAGTAACTCCAATGCTAGCTGAAAATGGGACTCAATAAACTTACTAGAATCAAAATACAAGCTCCAAAATGTGTATCTTAAACTTGATCCAAGCCAAGGGACTACTATAACTTTTAGCTCTTTTTGGTATTACTTTAACAACATGAATTGTGTCCTGATTCATACTTCGTGTCCATGTTTTTAAGCTTTCCGCTTAGTTTTTCTGTAATGTTCATGGCCTCACTGCTTCTCTTAGGTCTCTCTCTTAGCTATGTTCACAGGTCAAATAGTTATACCTATGAAGAAAAAGTAAACATTTTCTATTCCTAGTTCATATTGCTGCTTGATATATCTTCTCTAGTGTTGTCTGCTAAATTCCAGGAGCAAATAGCCTGTTGTCGGGTCTGGAATTTCATTGTAATCCAGTCCTTCAGATTGAGGGCATGCAACCCTCAGCCTAAATTTGGGATGGCTCTAAGCCTAAAAAGAATTATATTTGAAGACTGAGGCATCAAGACAATTATAGGTTGGAACATCCTATCAATTTGTCAAAAATTTCTCCATGTCTTGACTCTGAGCTCTAGCTGCAAATTCAGTTTAAGTGTAAGGTCACAGTTTTCTTAGAATTGGAAAAATCCTTTCATGGATACAGAGGAAGTCAAGATTGCTTAATAAATATTACTATAATTTGTCTTTAGCACACTTTTCTGGTTGTAGCATCGTGTCTTCCAAAGAAAAGTTCCAAGTGAACACAAGTTGGGGCATTATGATTTTTTATTGATCTGTAGCTATAAATGTTGGTCATTTTCTGGTTTTCTGGGCACATGTTCTAGATTAAGTCTTCTAAAAAAAAAAAAAGCAACATCCCTTCAGGCCAGAGAATGCTCCTGATAGACCATCACCTGCTTCTCCATGTCTCAGCACTCACAGACAAACACATTTACAGTATTCAAATTCCAAGTGATTCCAGTGACTACCTCTATCCCAGACAGATCACTGCTCGGAATTCTATGGTTTCTTCTACCAAGTATCCACCATGAGTGATTCTAAAGCCCTATGACTGTGAGTCACAGCACTACACCCATATTCTGAGCTTCTGCTCTGGGAAATATATGGGACACCAATTCCAGGAGCTCTGACACTGATTCCTTCTCTACCTAAATAAAGTATCTGTAGAGGCTGACGCTAAAGTTAAATTTTATCTCATAACTTCATGAATCAATTCTGAATATTTATTGGGTTTCATAAAGCTATATTTCCTCTACCAATATCCAGTCTGAACTAAACAACTCAAGCCCAGTGATTCTGTACCTGTATGTCATCTAGTGTTTCTTTGTCATTTGAGATTGTAGACTACATATCAACATATTTATTAATAGATATAATCATTAATAAAAGTGACAGAGGATTGTTTCTATGTTATATTTATGAAAGTCAGTTATTACTCAAGAAAGTCTTATTACAAAAAATTGAAAATCCTGAGTTTATAAGAAATAAAGAAAAAGTAGTTAAAGGTGAATTTTTCATATATGTTAATCTTGGATGTGAAATTAATCTCTTAAAGCAGATATTTAACCATGATGATCAGTGTACTGTGAATCAGTCTCTTCTAAAGGATATGTACTTGTAATTTTAAGTAATGTCTTTCTGTATGAAAAAGTGTTACCCATAACACATATGTGGAAATCACGCTAGGACTGTACTAGATGCAGACAGGGCGACATGATGATACACATCTCTATGTGATGCATGAATTAGATGTTTTCAGCTCTGTATGCATATTAGAATTAGTTTTAGATCCTTTAAAACTCACAAATATCTGGACTTTCTGAGGTGAATCTAATCATAATCTCTAGGGATAAGACCATATATTAGAATTTGAAAAAAATATCTCTATGTTATTCCAGTATGCTGATGAGTTTGAAAATCATTTCTCAGAGAATGTTAAATATATTCTAACTCATTGGCTACCAATAATAGCTAACATTTATTGCTAATTTTGTACTAAGCATTTTGCTCATGTGTTCCTTAACCAAACTCTCATGGTTATTTTATGAGGCAGTTATCATTATTCCTTGTCTTACTCCATTTATACTCTTATGACAAAGAAAATCTAAGACTGTATAATGTATAAATAATAGACATTCATTTTTTCCAGTTCTAGAGTATGGGGAATTAGAGATCAAGTTTCTGAGATATTGAGCATCTAAAACTAACAAACATAGTGGCTGCTGGGGGCTGCTTTGCTTCACAGGTGAAACCTTGTTGCTATGGACTCATCTGCTAGAGTGGAATGAAGGGCAAAGGGTACTAGAGTATTTTCTTCAAAGTCTTGGTAAAAATCACTGATCTCATTTGTGGTGGTTTCAATATGGTTGGCCCATAGGGATTGGCACTGTTAGAAAGTGTGGCTTTGCCAGAGGAAGTGTGTCACTCTGGGGGTAGGGTTTTTGAGGTCTCTTCCTATGCTCAAGCTGCACCCAGGGCAGAAGACTTCTTCATAGCTGCCTGCAGATGCCACTCTCTCCTGGTTGCAATTGGATCAAGATACAGATCTCTCATCTCCTCCTGCACCATCTGCCTGCATGTTACTGTGCTTCCTGCTATGATAATGGAGTAGTTCTCTAAAAATATAAGCCAGCCCAATTAAATGTTTGCCTTTATAAGAGTTGCTTTGATCATGGTGTCTCTTCATAGCAATGTAAACCCTAAGACACCATTTATGAAAGCTGCTCTTTAGGACATCTCCTCCCCAGAGGAGTCACTTTTTAATTCAATCATATTGTTTATTAAGTTGCAAAATAGGGGACATACAGCTCAACCATGGTATCTGAATTCACAGATCATTAAAATATGTCCTTATAAGGAAAACGGAGTTTGCCAAAACACATGTGTATAGGACAATGACTTCATATCTGGACACTTTGCTGTCAGACTGAAAGACTTTATATATGTACTATACTGCTTCCATAAACCTTTTATGAGTAGATTTCATGTGTACTAAAGGTATCATGTCACTGACATTTATAATACTAACAGAAACATAATTAACTTCAATGGTAAGTTCTTCCAATAAAATCAAGCACTTCAATATTTTAACCACTTAAATAGATCTTTTTTGCATTCTTTAACCTGCTCTGTTACAGAAGTCAGTTTACAGCTCAGTATATAAAGCAGCTGTAGCTGTATTCTCTATCACATTCTGTTTTTGAAAATTAATTAAGGACCTGATAAATCTCCATGCATATAAAATGACAATGGGGATGATTTAGAGAGTCAGACAATCAGCCATTATTTATCTTAAGTGGTAAAAATGCATCTACTGCCTGGCATAGTGATGCTTGCCTCTAATCCCAGCAACTGAGAGGATCAGGAGATCACAGTCAGCTGTAGCTACATCGAGATCACCTATGAAGGTTTCACCTATGAAGCAAAGTAACCCTCATCAGCCACTATATCTGTCGGTGTTAGATGCTCAAAGGTCACCTATGATGTATGGTACTACTTCAGAACAAAAAGAATACATAAATAAATAACAACAAATTAATAGTATTTACTATCTCATGTTTTTAAGTCATTCCAGCTACTAATCTCTAGTAAGTCCAAAATAATAAAAGTTTTAAATAATAGGAGGATATTCTTTTCCTTTCTCAGTAGGAAACAATGGAAGAACACTCCTTGTGAAATCAGAGGTCTTTAAAAAGTGCATCACTGCTATTCATTCTGAAATTCTCTTCTAATTATCTGCATATAAACAATGTTAGTTTTCACTTGGAATCTTTTAGACGCTAACACAGAGTCGGCTGGTATGACCTCAAATCCAGGAAGGCAGATAATCTTCTATTTGGAATTTAAGACATGCAATCCTGTTATTTTTCCTTCTTAGGCATCCATAGAGTTACTGTAATTAAATACTAACTCCCAAGCGTCTGTACATTTTTCCCCTTTTGTTTCACAGCTCCTAGCAATAAACAATAGGCTTTCATAGTACATACATTTTAATGCTGATGGATAGCAGACAAGAGTGATTTTCTGTGTGGCTGGCTTTCATACCAACTGTAACACAAAAACAAATTAATATTCCTCCAACATTTTAAGATAATGTCTCAATGAAAATATTAAATTGATTACAAGTTTGAAATGCTATTCTTGACATTTGTTATAAAGTATGAAATCATTGTTTATAACTATGTTAATGTTGTGAGCTAAATTGTAATCATAAAATCTATGTTAAAAAGCATGTTGTCATCATGATCCTACACACTTTCTAATGTAACTGTATTTGGATATTAGAACTGTTAAATTGTAAGAAAGTTGAAATAAAGTCATTCTAATGTGTTCTAATCAAATATGATGAGTGTCCTTATAATAAGACACCAGGGAGGAGGAAATGCTACATGAAGACACCGGAAGGCAGCCACTATAATTCAAAGATGATACTTCTGAATACACCAGCTCTATGAACACCTTGATATACAATTTCAACTTCCATGGAAACCTTGTAATATTAATAAAGGAACAATTTCTCCTGCTTATCTTTTGAGAAAAAAATATACATAGTACTTTGCTACGTAAACTCTAGAAAACTGTCATACTCCATGGTGGAGATGCCCAGTAAACATTATTACATTATTTCAAAATTAAAAATAGAGTTTTCTCATAAAATATATCCTGACTATAGTTTTTCTTCTCTACCTCCCTCCCCTCTTTCATAAGAAAAGAACAGGATTCCAAGAGATAATCACCCATAACAAAAATAAAATATAATCAGATGTAACAAAAGCCATCACATCAAAGTTAGACAAGGCAAACCAAGAGAAGCAAACAGCCTCAAGAGAGGGCACAAGACTTACTCATTTGTATACCTGGAAGTCAAACAAAAATATTAAACTGAAATCTGGTAGAGTTCTGTGCTGAAACCATCTGATTTTGTTTATTTGTATATCCTATCTCCATCTTTTAGTTTGATTATATAAGGGCTTGTCTAGAACCAAGTCTTTCTTACATTGATTCTTTGTATTGTTCTTTTGTTTCTGTTTTATCATTTTAGCCCCCAGCATCTACTTGTCATCTACTCCTTTTGGAAGTGCTTACTTCTTTTTGTTCTCTAGTTTTCAGGGGTACAGCTTGCTTGATAGTATTAAATCACTTCAATATTTTTAATGTGGGTACTTAGTGCTATGAACTTTCCTCTTAATACTGCTTCCATTATGTCCCATAAATGTTTGTATGCGGTGTAATAATTTTTATTGAATTCTACAGTTATTAATTTCTACCTTATTCCTGTCTTTACCCATTTTTCATTCAGTGGAAAGTTGTTGAGTTTGTAAAGTTTCTGTTATCTGGCTTTAGTTCATGGTTATGTGATAGAATGCAGGGAGTTATTTCAACTTTGTTATATCTGTTATGACTTGCTTTATGCCCGTGTATGTGGTAAGTTTTGAAGGAAGTTCCATGGGTTGCAAAAAAGAAGGTATATTTTTTTGTGTGGGTTTGAGTGGAATGTTCTGTAAATATCTGTAAGATCTTTTGGGTTATATCATCTGTTAGCTGTTATTGGTAAGAGTGAGGTATTGGAGCCTCCCACTTTCAATGTGAGGATCAATATGTCATTTAATCTATAGTAGTATTTTTCTTACAAACTTGGGTATCCTTATGTTTGGAGTATAGGCGTTAAAAATTGAAATGATATCTGGGGGGAAGTTTTCCTTTGATGATTATAATAGTGTCCTTCCACACCTCCTTTGATTGTTTGAAATGCATGCTGTTAGATATTAAATGGCCACATCAGCTTGCATCTTAGGTTAATTTGCATGGAATATCTTTTTTCATCCTTTTGCCCTGAGTTACTGCCTGTCCTTGATACTGAGCTATGTTTCTTGGATGCAGCAGGATGGACCTTATTCTTACATCCATTCTGTTAGCTTGTGCTTTTGGGGGAACTGAGAGCATTGATATTGAGAGATATCATTGACAAGTGATTGATTGATTGTTATTATTATTATTATTATTATTATTATTAGTAGTAGTAGTAGTAGTAGTAGTAGTAGTAGTAGTAATTTCTTCTTGCTGTTGGGCTGTATGTATATGTTTGTGTGCATGTGCTCATGCCTTTCTTCTTTTGGTTTGTTGGTATGGTATTACTTATTTACTGTGTTTTAATGGATATAGTTAACTTCCTTGTGTTGGAGTTTTTCTTCTAACACCTTCCATAGAGCTAGGCTTGTAGATAGATATTGTATAAATTTGACTTTATTATGGAATATCTTATTTTTTCCATGTAAAGAGGTTGAAACTTTTACTGTACATAATACTCTTTGCAGGCATCTCTGGTCTCTTAAAGGCTGCAGCATATCTTGTCCAGACCTTTCTGGCTTTTAGAGTCTTTACTGAGAAATCAGATGTAATTCTAATAGGTCTGACTTTACTTGTTACTTGGTCTTTATCTCTTATAGTTTTGAATATTCTTTCTTTGTTCTGCACGTTTCATGTTTAAATGATTATGTGGTGAGGTGACTTTCTTTTCTGGTACAATCTATTTTGTGTTCTGTATGCTTTCTGTACCCTTATAGACATTTTCTTCTTTATGTTAGGAAAATCCTTTTCCATGATTTATGGGTTTTTTTCTGGGCCTTTGAGCTGGGATTCTTCTTCTTCCTCTATTCCTGTTATTCTTATATTTGGTCTTTTCATAACTTTCCAGATTTCCTAACATCTAATCTTCTGGGTTTTGGATCATTATAGGTCTATGTGCTGATTTATGGGTTTATCTTTGTTTTGTGGATGTTTTGTTCCATGTTTCTGTTTCCTCTCTAGGTTTTTAGAGAGTGTGAGGTGTGTATGTTGCCTGTTTTACAGACTTGTGTAAGTGGTACGTTCACAGGGAATGAATGCCTGCTGGTATTGGAGACTGGGATACTTGGAAAAATTGTGAGAAGTAATGTTTGGGGTAACGATCTTAATCTATTGGGGATGGGGTCAGATAGGAAAGGGAGATTGGAGTGGTTTTCCTGCTACAGAGCTAGGGATGAGACTGTGAATCGATTGCAAAAGTAATAGGAGAGGTGTGGGTCTTCCTTTGACCTATTTGTTGCATAGAAGGAGTAGCCCTTGGGTTAGTGCCTGCTGGGGTTGGGGTCTGAGATAAAGCAATGAGGAAGATTAGAAGGGAAAGTTTTGTGGAATCCACAGGAGATGGAATCAGGGATCAGGGAAGGCTGCCATGGGTGCTCTGCTATAGAATTGGGTCTGAGACTTGGGTATTGGATCTGTGGGAACAGAGAGAGAAGAGGTTTTGGCTTACCTGGTTTATGTCATACAGTGGGTTAGGAGGAATTGTCCACTGGGATGGGGGAATGGGATAAAGTTACTGAGTTGAGGTCTGGGAGAAGGTTAGTTGGGAATGGACTATGGGATTCATAGGGGATATAAGCTGGGGGAAGAAAGGCTGCAGCTGTCATTATGTTGTAGTGCTGAGGATGAAACTGAGGGACTGGATCTCAAAACACAGAGAAAGTGGAGAAGGCCTGAGATAGATTACCTGGTCTTCTGGCAGGCATGGCTTGTGGTTAAGCAAGGGGCATTAGCCCAGCTTGGGTGCTGGGACACAGTGATGAATGGGACAAGGTTAGGTGGGGGTCAACTGTAGGATCCGCAAGAAATACGGGCAGAGGGGAAGGAAAGTTGCAGCTGGTGTTCTGTTGCAATGCTGGGACTGAGACTGGGGATTGAATTTGGAGGGCAGGAGAGGGTGGTGAGGGTTTTCAGTTCATTTACTTGTTTGTCCACCTTTGCTGAGCTGATAAAGTTTCAATTGAATGCTTGCTGTTGTTGGAAGCTAGGGTAATGGGATGAGTTGGGCACAGAAAAGTTGGGAGAGATGATGGTCATGACCCATTGGGGGATGGGGTCAGATGGCAAAGGAAGGCTGCAGCAGATTTCCTGCTACAGAGCTGGAGATGAGACTGGAGGGGAATGAATCTTAGAAGAACTAGGAAAGGCATGAGCCTGCCTTCAGCCTCCATTATTAATTTTTTTTAAAAAAGCAAACTATTGAAATTTATTTGGCCCCCTCATGATCTTCATATGGATAAACTTGCTATCCAAGGTAAAATAATGCTTTTCAATTTCCTCATTGCTTTTCATTTCTTAGAATCCTAATTTGTTATCTTTGAATTTTCACAAACCCTGAATAATGAACAATTTCTTTTGGTCTCCTTTGTTATAGCCAGAACAGACACCCAAGTGAACAAATCAAAGGCTATCCAGTCTAATGAGTTGTGAATTTTTAAATATTAATTTTCATTTTAAATAATTAAAAAACACTTTCTTAGGTGGCATCAAATGAGAGGACACTCCCCTGAATTGTACACACTGAACATCATTAACCATTTGTAGCTATTGAGTTGGGCGGAAGTCATTGAGCGCTCTGGTTTGAATGTCGTATGCTGTATGGGACACTCCACAAATTACCTAAAAATTTGTACCGAGTACTAAGCATAATTTCCACAAATCACACACAAAAATTATATATGTACATGTGGATGTATATTTATAAATCAATTGTACACCTAATATTGTCGAGTCACTCTCTTTAAAGAATCTCATCTTATGTAATACGTTTTCTATATTTAAGTGTTTTACCCTACTCAAGAATTTCTTTTAGTTTTCCCCTATCTCCTTTGACAAATTCTCAATTCCTTCTCACTAACATCAATTCATGCTTAAATGGAGACAAATATTATTTGCTTCATAAGTGTTAATTTAAAGTTACATAAAATATGGCTAAAATTACTAGATAGGTTTTCTTATTCGTGAAATTCAACTAAATAATTGTAGATATAGTCAATCACAGTTAACATGTATTTCAATTAGGTTCTATTCATATAAGTATTTTCAGTCACAGCAAGATAAATTATCATTTGATACCACTATTTTTCAAATATTTGAAATACTTCTTCAAAACATTTTAAAAATTGTTTTGGATGTGTGCTGGCTAGTTTTATGTCAATTAGACATACAAACTAGAGGTATTTGAAGGGAGGGAACCTTAACTGAGAAAATACCTCCATAAAAATATTGTAAGGCATTTTCTTAATTAGTGATTGATGGAAGAGGGCCCCACCCTTTGTGGGTTGTCCCATCTCTAGGCTGGTGGTCCAGGGTTCAATAACAAAGTAGGCTAAGCAAGCGGTAGGAAGCAAATCAGAAAGGAGTATCCATCTATGGCCTTTGTATCAGGTCCTGTCTCCAGGATCCTGCCCTGTTTGAGTTCCTGTCCTGATTTCCTTTGGTGATGAACAGCATATGTAAAAGTATAATATGAAAAACCTTTTCCTACCCAACTTGCTTTTTGGTCATGTTACTACAAGAAAAACCCCAACTTAGACTGTATAATATATATAGACTGAGTATTTCAGGTGACATAAGAAAAAATCTGTTTATAGACAATGTTTTCTTGCAAAAATAAAGTTTCTGAATTAGTCATCCAGGACTTTCTTCAGCAAAATCATATTGTTTGAAGTTTGTCTAAAACTCAGGCAAATGTATCCTGACATAGTTGGATTTCACAGACATTTAACCTTCTGCTTGTGTGTTAATTTATGAAGCAACTTCAGTTGTGAGTATATAACCTGGAGCAAATGCAGAAACAAGGAAAATAAAAAGGAACCACTGTTGGGGAGAGTAGAGTCGAGAAGAGCAGGATAAGGGTGATCTAAAAGGAAAGTGGGTAGAACAAGAAGGATGCTTTAGTCAAAGAGGAAGAAGGAGGAAAGAGACAGAATGAAGATGAATAACAATACTGGTTGAAAAGCCTTAAGTAGCCAGGCAGTGGTGGCTCACGCCTTGGGAGGCGGAGGCAGGTGGATTTCTTAGTTCGAGGCCAGCCGTCTACAGAGTGAGTTCCAGGACAGCCAGAGCTACACAGAGAAACCCTGTCTCGAAAAAACAAAACAAAACAAAACAAAAACAAAAAAGAAAGAAAAGTAATTGTATTATTTTATATTTTCATATATATGCATATATATGAAATGTGTATATGTATATATGTGTGTGTGTGTGTGTGTGTGTGTGTGTGTGTGTGTATAATATGAAACCACAGGCAAACTACAGAATACCTAACAGAATCTTTAGCACCAGCCATGAAAAACCAAAACCTTTTTTGGAACATAGGCAGGAGAGTCCATATCTCCCAAATAATATAAGCTCATTAATTAGTTAAGCTTATTAATTACCTGGGAGGTAATCAAGTTATTGCACTTGATTACCTCCCAGGAGTTAAAGATAAGTCTCTGTTGATGTGATCATCACACATGTTGGAGGTAGTATTCAGGATTTGAGCTGGAATTTGCCAGAAAGGCTCCTCATCGAAGATTTTCTTGTTAACAGAAGGTGATATGTAAACTGCCAAGGGAGGAAACAATCAGTAGCGCTATCCAGATGTGTCACCTAGGAACTACAGCAACAACCAGCCTGGACAAGATCTCTCTAAAGGTGCAATGGTGGCATTTTTACTTCTAGGTAACCAACAGCTGTCTAATTTGAATTGCTCAACATAAGAGAAATCATGGTTGGTGCCAGAAACATAACAAACTGCATGTGGCTAGTGACGTCATGCATTTTAAGCAAGAACCTGTTATTACATCTTTCCTAAGTCAGTATGACTTCTAACTGGGTGCTAAATACTATCCCTATGCACACAGATAAGTAGAGACCTTGTACCCTCATCAAAGAAGCTTTTGTTTGAAGCAGAAGGAGATGGTTACCGAAAGCTACAACTAGTCAAAGTACAAAGAACAATTGACCTTGGGGTACCCAGCCCCATGTGATACAGTTAAAATACAACCCCCTGCTCCCAAACTGCAATAGATTGGGCTCATAGATTGTAATAGACAGGAGACCAGGGAATCTGCTGTGAGACAATAGAAGATAGTAACTTCTAGCTATGACAAGGGAGCTACCCCCAAGGAATTTCAACAGCATTGCTTCTTGAACAAAGTTTGAACAATTCCAACAGTTGACACCCTAGAACAGATGCTAGAAATCTCACAGAAACCAACCGCAAGGGAAGAGCTACAAGCCATCATCAGCTGTTGAAAGAGGAAAACTTACTATTCCCCAGGAATGAGCCCCCTAATTAGTTATCTCACCCAAAGTGTACAGCACTGGAACCATCACACCCAGGTAACATGGAACAGACTCAACATGCTGCATTCATGCTTTTGTTCTCTTTTAAAATGTTTTCATTGTTTAAAAATTTCATACACTATATTTTAATCTTTTTTAATTTTTAGAATTTTCTTTTTTTTTATTAGATGTTTTCTTTATTTACAATATCTCCTTTCCCAGGTTCCCCTCCAAAAAAATAAAATAAAATAAGAAAACAAAAACTAAAACAAACACCTGTTCCCTCCCCCTCCCCCTGCTCACCACCCCACCCTCTCCTGCTTACTGGCCCTGGCATTCCCCTACACTGGGGCATAGAATCTTCACAGGGCCAAGGGTCTCTCTTCCCATTGATGACAGATGTGGCCATCCTCTACTATACATATGCAACTGGAGCCATTAGTCCTACCATGTGTACTCTTTGGTTGGTGGTTTAGTCCCTGGGAGCTCTGAGGGTACTAGTTAGTTCATATTGTTGTTCGTCCTATATTTAATCTCATTACTTTCTCTCCCTTAACAACTCTCAGATACTACCCCTTACTCACCCAACAAGTTCTTTAAAAATTAATTAAATAAAAATATCAAATACAGCATCTGTTCTGTGTTGTCCAACTAATCCTGAACATGAGGCCTTACCTACAGTATGGTTAATATATCTAGCATTACTCCAGTGAAGAAAAGTCAGTTGAATAAAAATGATTCCCATGGGCTCATCTATTTGAATGTTTGGTTCCCAGGTAAAGGAACTGTTTAGGGATAATTTGGAGGTGTGGCCTTGTGCAGGAGATGTGTCACTGGAGGTTGGTTTTTAGGTTTAAAAACTCCATACCAGGCCTAGTCTTACTCTCTAGTCTTATTCATTTTATAGGATATAACTTGAGGATAAGTATGAAGATCTTAGCTATTGCTCCAACACCATTCCTGACTACCTGCTACCATGTTCTCTACGACGATGGTCATGAACTAACCCTCTAGAACCATGAACCCACAATTACATACACACACACAGAAAGAGAGAGAGAGAGAGAGAGAGAGAGAGAGAGAGAGAGAGAGAGAGAGAGAGAGAGAGAGAACAGTCACTAACATACTCACATACTCTCCTGGAAACTATCGCCTGCAAATAGCTTCAAGACTATTGGATGAACTTTGTGCTTACTTTCTCTTCTCAGAGCTTGAACTTGTGTAGCTTCTGTGCATACTATCATAGTTTCTATGAATTTTTTGTGTACAAAGGCCTTGTTGTGTCTGGAAGACTTAGTTTTCTCAAAGTCATCTACCACCTCTAGCTCTTACAATTTTTCTGCCCCTATTTCTCCATAGATACTCAAGCTTTGAGGGGAGGGTTATGATAAAGACATCCATCCCATTTAGAACTCAGTACTCCAAAATCACTCTCTATGCATTGTAGAGTTGTGAGTCTTCTATGCTAATTAACACATTCTTCGAGAAGAAGGTTTTCTGAGGGCATTAACCAATGTACTGATCTGAAGTTCTGGTTGAAACTCTGAGCTCAGACTTCAAGGAGTCCCAGATCAGCACATATATCTATTCATTTAAATTGTTATATACCAACAATGGTTAAAGAGGAGGAGGCTGTAAATGGAGGAGATCGGGCTTTTATGGGAGGCATAGGAATGAATGAAGAGAGGGAAGAGGGAAATTGTGTCATTAATATTTTAATTAAATTTTTAAAATTTTTAATTTAAATTTTGCACACTATACTGATATTTTTCAGTATGAAACACAAGGAGTAGGTTTGGGGCTCTTCATTTTATAGGATAGAAATGATACTAGTAGTTTCAAATTTAGTTTTCCCTATCTCCAAAATCCCCCTTATTATATAGACATTGTTGCAATGATAAGGACATCCTTAGACACAGTGAAGAACTTATTATTCTGCCTTCAATGATAAGTGTTCCCCATACATCCCTTTTCAAAGCACCCTCTCCCATCCTCACAGGTTATGAATCAACTGGACAGGTTTCCTTTTTTTTTTTAAGATTTATTTATTTATTTCATGTATGTGACTACACTGTTGCTGTCTTTAGACACATCAGAAGAGGGCATCAGATTCCCATTAAAGATGATTGTGAGCTACCATGTGATTGCTGGGAATTGAACTCAGAGCAGTCAGTGCTCTTAACCACTGAGCCATCTCTCCAGCCCAAGTACAACAGATTTCTTTGCTTGGACTTCAGTATTTTTCATGGATGTCATCAACTTTTGCTGAAATATAAGTTTACCAATGTTTCAAGTGTAGAGAACATTTTAAGCCAATATTTAGTAGGTGACACTTTCTTATTCATCCTGTGTTGTCCTCTTTATTTTTGGTTATATCTTCCTTTCATTCATGTTTTTGTTTGTCTCATATTTTCTGTAAGTTTGAGATTATGTTTATTCTGCTACTCAGTATGAGCCTTGAGTATCTGAAACTCTATGGAAAAAGTATCCAATTGACTATGATGTTTCAATGTTATTAATTTTTTCATTCTGGATATCTGACTAAAAACTAAGAGATCTCTCCTTGCTTTGATTCATACAGAGCAGTTGTACTTAATTGCACTTGAAATCTATGTGTTGTTCGAGATTGTGAGTAGCAAATAAACCCCAAGATGATAAAGAACTCATGCAGAAGTCTTTAAATATATTTCTCTACCCATTGGCTTCTACATTATTTGAAGAAATTGGAGGAATAAAATAATAGATTCTTTCTTACTGATCATTGAAATTAATGGGAAAGGCAATAGAGATTATACCACAGAAAAGAATGTTCCTCTGAAAACTGGATGGACTAAAAGCCCCAAGACTCTAAGAATGCTCTTGCTCATAAATCATACAGTTATATAACGATTCTGCTTAGGAAGAAAATCATTCCTTAACATAATACTTTAGTCTTTTACAAAACATTTATTTAAAATATTTCAAATAGTGCCATCCAAATGCCTTCTCTTTTTACTGACCTCCTACCCAGAACCTTTAAATTGGGCAGCGGGAACTGTTGTACTGAACATATTATCTTTATAATTTCACAGGCCCCTCAGCTGGAGTTCAGGATCAATTCTCATACTTTAATCCTGTCTGCCAAAGAATTTTTAAACTATATAACTGACAAATAACTGGAACTGTAATTTATGGATCTTTCCTCCACAGGAAATAGTCAAAGCTGGTTCTTAAGACAAATCACCTTGCAATACTGTAAAAAGCTGCATAATCTTATTATGCACACTGATTTAAAACACAAACAAAATAACAGAAAAATAAACATGAAACACTACAAAGTAGCTGGCTGAATCTTAGTTCTAAAAAAACCTTGTCTGGAATTAACCCTATTACATTTATTTATCGTCAGTCTAACTTTACATTCCTTTCTATAAAAAAAAAAAAATGAATCTTGCTAATTTTTGCAATTCCTTTCAGGAAAAAGTTTTCTGGCTCCCTCGCTGTCTTAGTTAATTTTTTATTGCTGGAAAGAGACACCATGACTAAGGCAACGTATAAAAGACAGTATTTGGGGGCTCACAGTTCCAGAGGGTTAGATTCCTTGAAATTATGGTAGACAACATGGCAATGGGCAGACAGGCACAGTGTTAGACCCTTAGCTGAGAACTTCCTTCATGATCCTAAAGTTAGAGACAGCAAAAGAGACTGAGCCTTGAGTAGAATGTGTAAACTTCAAAGCATACTCCAAAAACCACATGGCTTCCAGCAAAGCCACACCTCCTAATGCTTCCCAAACATTTCTACCAATTGTGAAACAAGCACTCAAATGTATCAGATTATGAGGCGTACTCTCATTCAAATCGCCACAATCAAATATCTTTGATTACAACATTATTTCCTTACTAGATGCATATGTTGTTTAATTTTTATTATTGTTAACTTGATACAAACTAGAATCTCCTAAGAAAACAGAACCTAAATTGAGAAATTTTCATCCATCAGATTGACATGTGTAAATGTCTAAAGACAGCAGCTTTGATTGATGATTAATATGGGAGAGGATCCATCCTACTATAGATAGCACCATCTTCAGGCAAGTGAGTTAGTTATATAAGAAAGCAATCTTAAGAGATGAAGTAAGCCAGTAAGTAGAGTTCCTTTCTGGTCTCTTCTTCAGTTCCTGCCTCCAGGTTCCTGCCCTGAATTCCCTCAATGATAGACTATTGCCAGAACATGCAAGCTGAATTAAACTCTTTCCTTCTCAGGTTGCTTCTTGTCATTGTATTTACAAAAGCAATAGGAAACAAACTAAGACAAATCATAAGTAGTAACACTCTGAGAGTGGTGCTCACTCAGTTGCATAGGTTTAGAAAGAATTACAAAATATTTTTCAGCTACATACCAAACTCCATGATATCTACTCATATTTTCTGTGCATAAAGTTGCTTATGTAGAATGAAAAGAAATGAGTAAGTCAAAATAGTAAGACAGTTTTTGAAATCATGAAGGACTGAATCCAGATCTGGGCATCCATGAAAAAAAAGCAGGATACGGCCACTCTTGTACATGTAACCTTAGTACTGTGTAGACAGAGAAAGAGTCACTGGTCCACTGAGAGACCCTGTCTTGAAGGAATAAGTCATAAAGTATAAAGCAGGAAAGTGATAGCTTCCTATGGCTTAATCATGTAAACATGATCCAGACAGAGAGAGAGAGAGAGAGAGAGAGAGAGAGAGAGAGAGAGAGAGAGAGAGAGAGAGAGAGCCTTCTCACCTACTTCCCCAGTGTTGCTGTAGTTTCTCACTTACATTAATTTCACAGGCTCCAAACTCTGACTCCTTCTCCAGAATCTCATCTTTTAGCCTTTGCATTTATTCTCTAAGTGCAACCACATTGGTCATCCCAGAATGCCAATATGATCTTGTGGGTCATGTGAAAACCATGACCCAATACAGAAGCCTTCAAGCTGTTCCTTTTTATTCTTTCTGTTTTGAGGTCCTCAGCATTGTTTCAAGGCTGTTGCATAACTTTGATCTCCTTCAGCTTTGCCTTTCACTTTTTTCAAACTCAATGCTCAAGTTGTGTCAGGCATCTTTGTTTGTCCAGTAGACACTTGGCTGGCTGTTACATCCTGTTCAACAAGATGTCCTGTCCAAAGACCTCTTTGCCAAATCCTGGGTTTTCTTGCTTCTGGGTACTCAGATACAACACCCTGCATTACTTCTTGCATATAGCATTTTAATCGTTCACCTTTATGTCTTTATGTTTTCTACAGGATTGAAACAATCTGTGTCTCATTGGGAATACTCAGCACAATGTCAACGTCTCTCTTATTCAACTTTTCTCTTCATATATTTTCCAGGGCAATTTATGGTTTAGTTTTATTGCTTAAATAATATTTATAGTGCATATAGTCATAGTAATAGGTTTACTAGATATGGAAACAAAAATATACTAGATGACTTCTCAATTCTGTGGGAAAACCCCCGCGTTAAGGACACATGTACAGAAATCCTTTAATTTGTTAATAAAATTTTGTGTATTACTAAAAATCAATATCTTTTACTATCTGAAAGTATTTCTATATGCTAATATTTAATTTATTTTGTTTCTTTCTCAGAAAGAGTTTTTTAGTAGAAACAATCCATGCCGCTATTACTAATTTTATTTATAAAATTATAAAATCTAAAATTATAAATCTTGTTCCTAAAATTTTCCAAAGATAAATCTATTTGCTCTCAGAACAACTTCAGATGATATAGTTCAAGAACAATATTCATGGGCATTCATTATAACTAATATTTATTCAATGACAGAATGCAGTTCATTCCAAAATTTCACTTTGTCAATAGTGAATACAGTTAATATTGCAAGATACTGCCATGCATTTTATTGTAGACTCCCAGATAACTTTGCTTAAATGTTGAAATATTTATGTATACATTCAGATAGCAAAGATAAAATATCAGTCACATTTTTCCATTTGGGAAACTTCAGTGTTTCTTTGAGCAACATGATAAAAATCTAAGTTTAACAAATAGAGTAAGTTTGTAGTTCATTCTCAGTTCTGTGACCCCTCGCTTGTCTTTTCCTGTTTAGTTTTTAGCTTACGTGGTTACATAACCATTGCTTTTGCTTAAAGGTCAGCCAAGAGTAAAGTTATATCTTGCTGGAGGTGAGATGTAAACAGTGTCTGATCTTGCCCTGCCATTTTTCTTAAATCTTCCCCAGAGCTGGGTGAACTTGTGCCAGTATTCATAAAAGAAGATTATGTTTTAGAATCTGTATTGTATTATTCAATAAATATTTCAAGGTGTCTGCAAACAGGGATTAATGTGTATTATATTTCAGGAAACCAGAAAGGTATCAACCCAAAGAATTAAATAAAACACTCGTGTTTGATGCTCCTATAAACTGTAACTTAAAATAAAATGTGTGTAAACTTCCTCCTTCTTTCGTTTCATTTTCTTGTCATAAAATACTACAGAATAAAATGAAATGAGACAAAAGTGAACAGAGCTAAAAACAATTTAAAACTGACCTTCACTCAGAAAAGCCATTCCTTTTTTTAAGGCTTTGGTGTTAATAGCCAATGATTGTCTCTGTGTGCAATTAAAACATCTGGATGGAAAATGTTTCCAGTTCACTGACACTGTACCACACAATGGTACAATTGGAGACATCTGGACACGAGAGAACCAGAGCTATAAGGTACTTCAAGGAAATTCTGATATACCATGTATTCAAATAACCAGTAGGTATGCTTGGTGCAGCCTTGTAACTTGGCACTTAGCATGGTGAGGCAAGAAGATTCCAAATTCAAGGCCAGACTAGGCTCAGGACTAGTGAGTTAACTCTAGCCTAAGCTGCACAATAAGACTGTCACAAGCAAACGGACAAACAGAACAAAACTGACTATTTAAAAGCATTTCTTTGTGCTCAGTCCAATGGATGGCTGTGAGCATCTACTTCTGTATTAGTCAGGCACTGGCAGAGGCTCTCAGGAGTCAACTATATCAGGCTCCTGTCAGTAAGCACTTGTTGGCATCCACAACAGTGTTTGGGTTGGTTAACTGTATATGGTATGGATCCCTAGATGGGACAGTCACTGGATGGCAATTTCCTTCAGTTTTTGTCCCAAACTTTGTCTCTGTATTTCTTACCATGGGTATTTTGATCCCTCTGCTAAGAAGGACAGAAGCATCCACACTGTGGTCTTCCTTCCTCTTGAGCTTCATTGGTCTGTGAATTGCATCTTGGGTATTCCAAACTTCTGGGCTAATATCCATTTATCAGTGAGTGCATGCCATGTGTGTTCTTTTGTGATTGGGTCACCTCACTCAGGATGATACTTTCTAGTTCCATCCATTTGTCTAAGAACTTCATGAATTCATCTTTTTAAATAGCTGAATAATATTCCATTGTGTAGATGCACCACATTTTCTGTATCCATTCCTCTGTTGAGGGATATCTGGGTTGTTTCCAGTTTCTGGCTATTATAAATAAGGCTGTTATGAACATAGTGGAGCATGTGTCCTTATTACATGTTGGAGCATCTTCTGGGTAAGTGACCAGAAGTAGTATAGCTGGGTCCTCAGGTAGTAGTACTATGTCCAATTTTTCTGAGGAGCCACCAAGCTGATTTCCAGAGTGGTTGTATCAGCTTGCAATCCCACCATCAATGGAGGAGTGTTCTTCTTTCTCCACATCCTCATCAACATCTGATGTCACCTGGGTTTTTGATCTTAGCCATTCTGACTGGTATGAAGTGGAATCACAGGATTGATTTGATTTGTATTTCCATGATGATTAAGGATGTTGAGCATTTCTTTAGGTGTTTCTCAGCCATTCATTATTCTTCAGTTGAGTTCATTTAGCTCTGTACCCTACGTTTATTAAAAAGGTTATTTGATCCTCTGGAGTCTAACTTCTTGAGTTCTTTGTATATATTGGATATTAGCCCACAGTCCCATAGGAGAAACAACAAAATGAACCAACCAGTACCCCAGAGCTCCCAGGGTCTAAACCACCAGCCAAAGAGTACACATGGAAGGACCCATGACTCCAGCCACATGTGCAGCAAAGGATGGCCTTGTGGGGGGACATCAGTGAGAGGAGAGGCCCTTGGTCTCATGAAGGCTTGATACCCTAGTGTAAGGGAATTCCAGGACAGGGAAGCAGGAATAGGTGAATTTGTCAGCAGGGAAAGGGGAGATAGGATAAGGGAGTTTTCTGGAGGGGAGAAAATTTCCAATGTAAATAAAGAAAACATGTAATAAAAATAAAAATGATAGAGATATAAAAAAGAAAATGTTTTTTAAAAAATAAAAAATTGGATTAATTTTAAAAAGTAAAATAAAATAAAATAAAAGCATTTCACGTATGTTATTGTTATCTGAACTATATATTAATCTAAAAAGGCTTAACTTACCATGTTTTACTTAGCCTGGTTTACACGAAATGGTTATCACCTTCTGGTTTTTTGAGTGTATAAATATAGTGTGCAGTAAGCAAATTATTTACATACATTATCATTTTGAGAAATAAAATAAACCAGAGATTTGAGACTATTAAAATTTCATCTATTT
Organism: Mastomys coucha; assembly: GCF_008632895.1. Lineage (NCBI taxonomy): Eukaryota > Metazoa > Chordata > Mammalia > Rodentia > Muridae > Mastomys > Mastomys coucha. Next base: position 11,383,057 of record NW_022196903.1, read on the forward strand.
TGCCCTCCTCCCCCAAAATAATTGAATGCATATAAAAGTTAATTATATTTGGATTTCTGGATGAGAGTTTTAAAGACCTATACTTGGGAGAAAATCGGCTAGAAGAATAAACAAGATATAATAACCCAAAAGCTTAGGTCAACCTGTCCTCTCATTAATTACTTAAACAAAATGTTCAAATCAGATGGCCTGGACTATTCTTTCTGTACATTGGATTAAAATTGTTGTGAAAATGTTCACCAGTCTATATTTCTAGTATTCTAAAATTACCAAGAGATACATGAGATTCATATAAGAAAACAAAACAACATATTCTTCAAATTATTGAGAATGTGTATAAGAAATTGCAACAGGAATAGTATCTTGGGGCACCTTTCAGAACTAGACTGAGGATAGTGCCCATGAATATTCATTGGCAAGGAGTCCTGTGATCTGGACATTTGCTCTGAATGTAATTTAAAAGATAAAACCAAAAAGAAGGAAAGGTCACCGAAGCTTTTACTTTGACATTTCATTCCAAGTGAGTTTTGTGAGTGCACAGAAAGGGTTACACACAAATAAAATATTTTAAACATGCCAATGGTATATGTTCCAGACTTCTACTTTGGGTTAGATTAAAAACATTGAATTTTGAAACATTGATGTAGCTTAAATGTGGACACAGGTCAGTGAAGAAGTGCTCACTTAATGTGCATGGGGATTTGTTTTTTGTTTTGTTTTGTTTGTTTGTTTGTTTTACTAAATCACGCAAGCAAGATTGATGATATTTCCTGCATCTTTCTTGCCTTTTTATGAACCTAGTTAGTTGCATATAAGTTCATTACAGTCTTATAGAACAAATTTTAATTTAGAATTAGAGTGAAGAGACCATATTTTCTCTCCTGATAAACTATAAGAGAACACAAATGCTGGTTCAGTTTGAAATTGACAACAGGCTTTGGGACTAAGAATTCCATATCCTAAATTTATACCATAATCTAGCCAACCAAAAAGATAGAAATTCAATGAGATAGGTTAAGTTTTCATCTTGGTAAGTATGAAACCAAAACTTGCTCAACCTGGAAATATATTAATAGAAAACAAACTCTCACCAGCAGCACTGGTATTACTTAAAAGCAATACTTTGCTTGAACTAGCAAATTAGGGTGATTTTATTTGATTTTCTATACATATTCATTTAGGAGAGCACACTTTAAGGTGTGAGCATTGAAGAAAATTCATTCCTGAGTATGACCAATTCAACGTCATAGCTCAAAAATAGAGATAGGGGACACATGTTTGGCTGTGTTCAGATCATGGTAATGAATGAAGTGTACTACTTAAAGGTAAAAAATGTGAAAGGGATCATAGATGGGGATGCTTGGCATAGAGATAGCCAGAAGCAATATCTCTGAGAATTCTCTGTGGGAGTAATCCACAAAACCTCACCAAAAGAGAAGGACATTTTGAATATGATTTTATATGAGTTTTACTGTAGAGGTGCACATTTTACTTCTTGTCTAAGAGAGCCAAAGATGTAGGTGTATATCTTTCTATCGTCTCTTTTGCTCATAGTACCAAAATCTCAACCAAGAAGGACTTTGGAGGTTTAGTTTAAAATAAAGAGGCCAGAGTCAGAAACTTCTATTTAGACTTGATTTATGAGTGTCAATATAGTAGATGAATAGAGGTAGGCATTGGCTGTCAAGGTCTTCCTTAATTGTCACAGTGTAGCTGTGTACATTTGCATACACTTCAACATTTCTGATCTTACTCTGGAACCAAAACAGATGTTACCAAGACCATCAGAGGTGTCCCATCGTGGTGCCATGGTCCTCCTGTTTGGGACCTTTAATACAGTTTTTATGCCCCATTTCTACTATAAATATCAGGAGTGAAGGAACTTCGTCTTGTCCATCATTAGCCTCCTAGACACCCCCATTCTTTTCCTTTCTTTCCTCTTATTCATCCCTTTTTTCTACCAAAGACTTGCATTGTATTTCATAATGCATAAGTTCCATTACTCATGCTTGTTGTTGATTTTGCTCTCCCCCCCCAATCTGGCTTTCTCTCTGTCTCTCTGTCTCTCTGTCTCTCTGTCTCTGTCTCTCTCTCTCTGTCTCTCTCTCTGTCTCTCTCTCTCTCTGTCTCTCTCTCTCTCTGTGTGTGTGTGTGTGTGTGTGTGTGTTTCCATGTATTTTAACGTAGATGCAGATACTAGGTATTTTCATCAGGTATTTTCTTCTACCAGGTAGCCTTCCTTAAATTCTTGATACAGAATCTCTCATTGAACTCAGGAGACACTGATTCAGTAGGCTGCCTAGCCAATGAGCTTCAAAAATCTACCTGTCTCTGTTCCTTCAGCACTGGGGTACTAGACATAGGTCATCTAAAATTTTCAGAATGTCCTCAGATTTGTAGCATCAATCAGGAGATCCCGACATTACTACATGAACTGTTTGAGTAACACTTTATGTCCAGACTACAGTGTATGTGCCTGGCTCTGTAAGTCTCATGTCCATTTCATCACCAAGATACATTAGACCCATCTCTTAAGAGTCCCCATATTTTAAACAACTATAGCATCATCCAAATGTCCAAGTTAAAAGTGCTCTGACGTAAGCATGCCCATTCTCATCCAGGCTCTCTCTGTCTCTGTCTCTCAATCTCATTATCTTCTTATTTTATTCTTCTTCAATTTCTTCCTCTTCCTCCTCTGCTTCCTCCTCTTCTTGTCTCTCCTAAATATGCACTCATTATTAAACTAAGGTATATGTCTCACCATAGTTTTATATATTATATTTCCTTTTTTTCCCCAAACTTAGACTGATGTAATCTCCATTTTTCCTTTATGTTTTGTTTAGTTGTTTTTGAGATGGAGTCTTAACTATACAGTTTTCCTGGCCCAAAACTCACGACAGAGTCTATGCCAACTTAGTTATTATAGATGTCCACCTGCCTCTGCCTCCCAAGGTCTGGGATTACATATTTTAAAGGAGGGCTTCTTTTTAAGTAGTTGAAATATGTTAATCTTCTTAGTCATTACACTGTGCATTCCTTAGCTTTCTTGTCTCTGTGACAAAACACTTGATAGAAGTGACTTAAGGGAGGATTGTTTATTCCCCTTGGTCATACTAGTTCAGATATATCAGAGCTTCAGGGAAAGGGAAGGTATACAACTGGAGTAGTGGGAATGTCCTGCTTTCCGTATTGATTAGACATGTGGCTTGGTTTACTCACATCTTGATGGACCAAAGAGCACAGAAAATTTGCTTGGAATCTGTGGATGATAAAAATAAAATACCTACTCTTTCCATCAATGTCCCATCTCCTAAAGGTACCACAACCTTCTCAAAATTCCACAAGGTAGGGACCAACTATTCAAACATATGAGCCCAGGATGAGCAGTTCACATCTAACTCATGATATAACATATATACCCCTAACAATAAATATATCCAAAAATAATTTTACAATAAAGTTTTGGTGCTTGTTAACATTGTGTGACTGGGAAAGTCATAAAAGAATATTTTTTCAATATAAAAGATACAGAAAAATTCCAGGAAAAGATGGAAACATACCATTTTCACCTGCAATTTTATTTTAGCAATTAACTATCCCTGAGATAGTATTAGAACCAGCAGGAAAATGTCATACAAATTTGCCTACAAGCCAACAGGATGGAGGCAGTTCCTTAACTGATTCACTCTCTTCCCAGAGAACTCTAACTTGTGTCAAGTTTGCAAAAAAAAAAAAAAAAAAAAAAAAAACACTACATATATATATATATATATATATATATATACCTTCTCCCCACCCCCCACTCCGCCTGACCTCTAAACTCCCTGGGGCCTCCAGTTTCTTAAGGGTTAGGTGCATCATCTGTGAATGAATATAGACCCAGAAGTCCTCTACAGTATGTACACACACACACACACACACACACACACACACACACACACACACAAATAGAGTGTTTTTATTATTTTCCAGATTCACATTTTTTCAGCTCACCACTACACTGTATTTTACATTGTTGGGAAGGTACTTAGGTGACTTCATGTTGGGAACTTGAAGAACTGATTTATATGAAATTTTATATGGAATTTTATGCCTTTAGTTAAATATTGAAACTTTTGAGTTTATGAGTTTTCTATGCTGAAAAATAAATTATGGTTCCTATTTCTATAATTACAGGAGAGAGACTACTTGTCATGTAGGGGAATTTCTGTTTCTCCTTTTGCTGAGACTCTTCCACCCTGGATCTTGTGTTGTTTGTAAATTAAATGTTTCTGAAGACGGGCTTATAATCAAAGGAGATTGTAAACAATCAATTGCATATTTACAGAAACTATGAAAGATTCACATAAACCCTGTAGCAGTTGCTAAGAGAATGAATTAGTTTTATTTATGTTATCGATAGTGTTTTCTCAGTTTCCTTCTTTATCATGTCAATTAGGCAAGCTATAATAAATCTATTATTTTTGGTTGTGAGGGGAAACTGGGAATGGAGAAATTTACATGTAAATAAAGAAAATATCTAAAAGAAAAAAATCTATTATTTTCTCAATAAGAAATCAAATCAGGAGCCGGGAGGCACAGGACTCAGTGACTGGACAGCTGGGATAGGATCCTTTCTACCTCCTTCTAAACCTAGAAGGGAAGGGCAGATCGACAGCCCTCTCTGTCCCATCCCCACTGCAAGTGGAAAGCTTGCCTCCAGGGAATGCTCTGACCCAGGGACTCTGGTGAGATCGCCATTTTCTCTCCACTGACACTCTAAGGAAGGACCAAGCAAGAGGCATAGGCCTCAGAAATGGCAGGGAAGCTGGGACAGTATCCTTTCTACCTCCCTCTACACATAGGAGGGACAGGAGAACCATAGCCCTCTCTGCACCTTTCCCACAAGCAGAGAGCTTATCTCTAGGGTGTGCTCTGACCCCAGGACTTAGGAGGGACAGCTGATCCACCGCTCTCTGCACATGGGTCTTACCAGCAGAGAGCTGATCTCCCAGAAGTGCTGACACAAGCTTACAGACGCACAGGAGGAACAAGCTGCAACCAGAGACAGCAAGAACCTCTAACACCAGAGACCAACAGATGGTAAAAGGCAAACACAAGAACCTTACCAACAGAAACCAAGAATACTTGGCTTCATCAGAACCTATACTCCCACCACAAGTCCTGGACATCCCAAAATACTGGAAAAATCAAGATTTGGATGTAAAATCATATCTCACGATGGTGATAGAGGAATTTAAGGACATGAATAACTGCATTAAAGAAATGCAGGAGAACACAGGTAAACAGGTACAAGCCCTTAAAGAGGAAACACAAAATTCCCTTAAAGAATTACAGGAAAACACAAACAGGTGAAAGAATTGAACAAAACCATCCAGGACCTAAAAACGGAAGTAGAAACAGATAAGAAATCACAAAGAGAGACAATTCTGGAGTTAGAAATCAAATCAGGTTAGAATCACCATCCTGCAACTTAAACTGTACTACAGAACAATTGTGATAAAAACTGCATGGTATTGGTACAGTGACAGGTAGGTAGTTCAATGGAATAGAATTAAGGATGCAGAAATGAACCCACATACCTATGGTCACTTGATCTTTGACAAAGGAGCTAAAAAAATCCAGTGGAAAAAAGACAGTATTTTCAACAAATGGTACTGGCTCAACTGGCTGTTAGCATGTAGAAGAATGCAAATCAGTCTATTCCTATCCCTTACACAAACCACAAGTCCAAATGGATCAAGAACCTCCACATAAAAACAGATACACTGAAACTAACAGAAAAGAAAGTGGGGAAGAGCAAGCACATGGGCACAGGGGAAAATTTCCTGAACAGAATACCAATAGCATATTCTCTAAGATTAAGAATTGACAAGTGGGACCTCATAAAATTACAAAGCGTCTGTAAGGCAAAAGACACTGTAAACAGGACAAAATTGCAACTAAGAAATTGGGAAAAGATCTTTACCAATCCTATATCTGATAGAGGGCTGATATCTAATATATACAAAGAACTCAAGAAGTTGTACTCCAGAGAACCAAATAACCCTATTAAATAATGGGGTACAGGACTAAACAAAGAATTCTCAACTGATGAATACTGAATGGTTGAGAAACACCTAAAGAAATGTCAACATCCTTAGTCATCAGGGAAATGCAAATCAAAACAACCCTGAGATTCTACCTCACACCAGTCAGAATGGTTATGATCAAAAACTCAGGTGAAAGTAGATGCTGGTGAGGTTGTGGAGAAAGAGGAGCACTCCTTCATTGTTAGTGGAATTGCAAGCTGGTACAACCACTCTGGAAATCAGCTTGGCAGTTACTCAAGAAATTGGACATAGTACTGCCAGAGGACCCAGCTATACCACTCCTGGGCATATACCCAGAAGATGCTCCAATATGTAATAAGGACACATGCTCCACTATGTTCATAGCAGCCTTATTTATAATAACCAGAAACTGGAAACAACCCAGATGTTCCTCAACAGAAGAATGGATACAGAAAATGTGGTACATCTACACAATGGAGTACTACTCAGTTTTTAAAATAATGAATTTATGAAATCATCCTGAGTGAGATAACCCAATCACAAAAGAACACACATGGTATGCAGTCTCTGATAAGTGAATATTAGCCCAGAAGATCAGAATACACAAAGCACAATCTACAAACCATAAGAAACTCAAGAAGGAAGACCACAGTGTGGATACTTCATTCATTCCTTCTTAAAAGGGGGGAACAGAATACCCATGGAAGGAGTTGCAGAGACAAACTATGGAGCAGAGACTGAAGGAATGACAATCCAGAGACTGCTCCACCTGAGAATCCTTCCCATATTCAGTCATCAAACCCAAACACTATTGTGGATGCCAGCAAGTACTGGCTGACAGGAGCCTGATATAGTTGTCTCCTGAGAGGCTCTGACAGTACCTGACTAATACAGAAGTAGAGGCTCACAGCCATCCATTGGACTGAGTACAGGGTCACCAATGAAGGAGCTAGAGAAAGGACCCAAGGACCTGAAGGGTTTGCAGCCCTTTAGAGAGAACAACAATATGAACTAACTAGTACCCTCAGAGCTCCCAGGGACTAAACCACCAACCAAAGAGTATACATGGTAGGACTAATGGCTCCAGCAGCATATGTATAGCAGAGGATGGCCTAGTGAGTCATCAATGGGAGGAGAGGCCCTTGGTCCTGTGAAGGTTCTATGCCCCAGTGTAGGGGAATGCCAGGGCCAGGAAGTGGGAGAGGGTGAATTGGTGAGCAGGGGGAGGGGGGAGGGAACAGGCTTTTTAAATTATTATTTTACTTTTTTCTTTTTTTTTGGAGGGGAAAGTGGGAAAGGAGATGTCATATGACATGTAAATAAAGAAAATATCTAATAAAAAATAAAAAAAGAAATAAAATCAGGTATCTTGCTATCAGAAATACATGTCTTTAAACACAAATTCCCAGTGAGTGGTGACCTCCTTTAGTAAACTTATTGGTACCATTGTGGTCATCTAATAAAACTCAATCAAAATGGAATACGTTTAAAAGCATAATCCAAATCTAATGAACAATAAAAAAAACATTCCATCTGGCTCTGAAATGGAGTTTTCCATGTTCAAGGTACACAATTTAGAGATAATGACCAGAGAATACAAATATCCCATGCTCACGGTCTCAGGGACTCCCTCTTAGAGGTCACTTAAAGGGATGACAATCATTAGCTGTCACTTACTCAATACAAGCATACTGTGCCCCTTGATTTAGACTTGGATCCAGGCTACAAAGTATCATATTAGAAGGTATTATAACATTTGCACATTAGCCTACTTTTGAGTCATCAGTTTCTTGAGAAAAAATAAAAATGTCCTAAGTGTGAGAAAGGAATCCTTGCTTAGCCCCACAGAGTAATGCACTGATTAATTGCAGCACCTCCAGCAAAAGAACTCATAGTAAAAATAACAAAAACTGTCTTTTAAATGACAATCTTAAAAGAGTAAAAGAGCTGTCAAGTAATTTTAATATATGTTAAAATATGTTTTCTTTCTTTTTTTTAGCCTAATTTTCTTAGCCTTTTATTTTACTTTATTTTTTAGATTAAGTTATTTTTTACACTCCATATTCCATTCCCTGCCCCCTACCATCTGCCCTCTGACTGCTCTACATCCCACACCTCCTCCCACTCATTTTCTCCACATAGATGTGCCCACCCTTCACCCCACCTGACCTCTAAACTTCCTGGGGCCTCCAGTCTCTTGAGGGTTAGGTACATCATCTCTGAATGAACACAGACCCAGTAGTCCTCTACTGTATGTGTGTTGGGGGCTTCATATCAGCTGGTGTATGCTGTCTGTTTAGTCGTCCAGGTTTTGAGAGATCTCGGGGGTCCAGGTTAATTGAGACTGCTCCTCTTCCTACAGGATTACCCTTTTCCTCAGCTTCTTTCAGCCTTCCCTAATTCAACAGGGGTCAGCTACTTCTGTCCATTGGTTGGGTGCAAATATCTGCATCTGACTCTTTCAGCTGCTTGTTGGGTCTTTCAGAGGGCAGTCATGCTAGGTCCCTTTTTATGAGCTCTCCATAGCCTCAGTAATAGTGTCACGCCTTGGGACCTCCCCTGAAGGTAGATCCCACTTTGGACCTGTCACTGGACCTTCTTTTCCTCAGACTTGAACTTTGTACAAGGTGACAAATATGGGTCTATTTTCATTCTTCTACATACAGACAGCCAGTTAGACCAGCACCATTTATTGAAGATACTTTCTTTTCTTCCATTGTATTTTTTTGTCTTCTTTGTCAAAGATCAAGTGACCATAAGTATGTGGTTTTATTTCTGGGTCTTCAGTTTTATTCCATTGATCAACGTGTCTGTCACTGTACCAATACCATGTAGTTTTTATCACTATGGCTCTGTAGTAAAGCTTGAGGTCAAGGATGGTGATTCCCCCGGCTGTTCTTTTACTGTCAAAAATTGTTTTTGCTATTCTGGGTTGGTTTGCTTTTAAGATGAATTTGAGAGTTGTTCTTTCCATGTCTTTGAAGAATTGTGTTGGGATTTTGATGAGGACTGCATTGAATCTATAGATTGCCTTTGATAGAAAGGTCATTTTTTTATTGTATTAATTCTTACAATCCATGAGCATGGGATATCTCTCCATTTTCTGAGATCTTCTTCTATTTCTTTCTTGAGAGACTTGAACTTATTGTCATACAGGTCTTTCACTTGCTTGTTTAGAGTTACCCCAAGATATTTTATATTCCCCTAATTTCTTTCTCAGCCTTTTTGTCCTTTGTATAAAAGGAGGTTACTGATTTATTTGTGTTAATTTTATATCCAGCCACTTTACAGAAGTTGTTAAATGGCTGGAGAAGTTCTCTGGTAGAATTTTTGGGGTTGCTTATATGTACTATCATGTCATCTGTAAATAGTGATACCTTTATTTCTTCTTTACCAATTTGTAGTCCCTTGATCTCTTTTTGTTGTCTTATTGTTCTAGCTAAAACTTTGAGTACCATATTGAATAGATATGTAGAGAGTAGGCATCCTTGTCTTGTCCCCGATTTCAGTGAGATTGCTTCAAGTGTGTCTCTATTTAATTTGATATTGGTTCTTGGTTTTCAGTAAATTGCTTTTATTATGTTTAGATCTGGGCCTTGAATTCCTGATCTCTCCAATACTTTGAACATGCAGGGGTATTATATTTTGTCAAATGCCTTTCCTGCATCTAAGAAAACGATCATGTGATTTTTTTTCCCTTTAGGTTTGTTTATATAGTGGATTACATTAGTGGATTTTCATATGTTAAACCAACCTTGTATCCCTGGGATGAAGCCTACTTGATCATGGGGAATGATAGCTTTAATGTGTTCTTGGATTTGGTTTCCAAAGATTTTACTGAGTATTTTTGCATCAATATTCATAAGCAAGATTGGTCTGAAGTTCTCTTTTTTGGTTGGATCCTTGTGTGGTTTAGGTATCAGAGTAATTGTGGTTTCATAGAATGAGTTAGGTAATGTTCCTTCTGTTTCTATTTTACAGAATAGTTTGAGGAAAATTGGTATCAGGTCTGCTTTAAAGGTCTGGAAGAATTCTGCACTAAATCCATCTGGCCCTGGGCTTTTTTTGGTTGGTAGGTTTTTGATGACTTCTTTTATTTCCTTTTGTAGTATGGACCTGTTTAGATAGTTTACCTGATCTTGATTTAACTTTGGTATGTGGCATTTGTCTAGAAAACCATCCATTTCATCTAGATTTTCCAGTTTTGTTGAGTGTAGGCTTTTATAGTAGGATCTGATGATGTTTTTTAATTTCCCCCATTTATATTGTTATGTCTCCCTTATCATTTCTGATTTTATTAATTTGCACATTGCCTCTTGGCCCTTTAGTTAATTTGGCTAGGTGTTTATCTATCTTGTTGATTCTCTCAAAGAACCAGCTTTTAGTTTTGCTGATTCTTTGTATTGTTTGCTTTGTTTCTATTTGGTTGATTTCAGCCCAGAGTTTGACTATTTTCTGCCTTCTTCTCCTCTTGGGTGAGTTTGCTTCTTTTTGTTCTAGAGCTCTCAGGTGTGCTGTTAAGTTGTTAGTGTAAGATCTCTCCAGTTTCTTTACCAGGGCACTTAGTACTATGAACTTTCCTCTTAGCACTGCTTTCCTTGTTTCCCATAAGTTTGGGTATGATGTGTCAACATTTTCATTAAATTCCAGGAAGTCTTTAATTTCTTTATTTCTTCCTGACCAAGTTGTCATTGAGTAGAGAACTCATTCATTTTCCATGTGTATGTGAGTTTTCTGTAGTTTTTTTCTGTTATTGAAGACCAGTCTTAGGTCATGGTGATCTGATAAGATGCATAATATTATTTCAATTTTCTTGTATCTGTTGAGGGTTGTTTTGTGACCAATTATATAGTTGATTTTTGAGAAGGAACCATGAGGTGCGGAGAAGAAGGTGCATTCTTTTGTTTTAGGGTGAAATGTTCTGTAGATTTATGTTATACCCAGTTTGTTCATAACCTCTGTTAGTTTCATGTTGTCTCTGCTTAGTTGCTGCTTCAATGACTTGTCCATTGGTGAGAGTGGGGTGTTGAAATCCCCCACTGTTATTGTGTGGGGTTCAATGTGTGCCTTGAGCTTCTGCAAAGTTTCTTTTATAGATTTGGGTGCTCTTGTATTTGGGGCATAGATGTTCAAAATTGAGACTTTCTCCTGGTGGCTTTTCCTCTTGTTGAATATGAAGTGTCCTTTTTCATCACACTTGATAACTTTGGTTGAAAGTCTATTTTATTGGATATTAGGATAGTAACTCCTGCTTGTTTCTGGGACCATTTGCTTTGAAGAACTTTTTCCATCATTTTACTCTGAGATAATGCCTGTCTTCATTTTTGAGGTGTGTTTCTTGTATGCAGCAAAATGCTGGATCTTGTTTGTGTATCCAGTCTGTTATCATGTCTTTTTATAGGTGAGTTGAGTCCATTAATATTGAGAGATATTAAAGAGAGATGACTGTTGGTTCCTGTTATGTTTGTTTTTGTAGGTGGCTTCATGTGCTTGTGGCTCTCTGCTTTTGACTTTGTTATGAGATGCTTAATATGTTGTCTTTACTTTGGTGCAGATATCTTCTTTGTGTCTGAGTTTTCCTTCCAGGATCCTCTCTAGGGCTGGGTTGTAGATAGAAACTGTGTGATTTTGATTTTGTCTTGGAATATTTTGGTTTCTCCATCTATGTTGATGTCTTCCTGGGTATAGTAGCCTAGGCTAGCATTTGTGTTCTCTTAAAGTCTGCATGACCTCTGACCAGGATCTTCTGGCTTTCATAGTCTCTGTTGAGAAGTCTGGTGTAATTCTTATAGGTTCACCTTTGTAAGTTACTTGGGCTTTTTCCCTTGCAGCTTTTAATATTCTTTCTTTGTTCTGTGCATGTTTTGATAGTTATGTGACCATAAGGTTTTCTTTTCTGATCCCATTTATTTGGTGTTCTATAGTCTTCTTGTACCTTTATGACCATCTCTTTCTTTAGGTTGCAGAGGTTTTCTTTTATGATTTTGTTGAAGACATTTTCAGGTTATTTGAGCTGGGAATCTTCATTCTCTTCTATTCCAATTATTTTTAGATTTGGTCCTTTCATTATGTTCTGAATTTCCTGGATGCTTTGGGTTAGGAGTTTTTATGTTTTGAGTTTTCTTTGACAGTTGTGTCAATCTCTTCTACCGTATCTTTTACACTTGAGAATCTCTCTTCTATCTCTTTTATTCTGTTGGTAATACTTAAATCTGCAATTCCTGATCTCTTTCCTAGGTTTTCTATTTCCAGGTTTGCCTCCATTTGTGTTTTGTTTATTGTTTCTACTTCCACTTTTAGGTCTTGGATTGTTTTATTCAACTCCTTTACCTGTTTACCTGTGTTTTCCTGTATTTCTTTCAGTGAGTTATTATCTTCATGAGCTAGGATTTTAGCTGATTTAGATTCCTGATTTTCAGGTGTGTTGGTATATTTAGGGCTTGCTGTGATGGGAGAACTGGGTTCTGATGATGCCCACATATTTTGGCTTCTGTTGCTTATGGCCTTGTGCTTGCCTTTTGCCATCTGGATATCCCTGGTGTTTGTTTGTTTTGGTGTCTGTATGGAGTCTACCTCTTTTGTCCCTGGGTTGCTTCAGGTCTCCTGGTAGGCCTGTAGCCCTGGCTGTATCTGTGGGGCCTTCCAACTCAGGGCTCTTCTGATCAGGCTGCTGATCTGTTGCCTTAGCTGCAATAGTTCTTCTGGAAGGCCTTTAGACAACTGCTCTGAGTGTAGTGGGTCTTCTAGGATGGATCAAGATATGGAGTCTTCACAGGAACAGACCAACTAGGGGTCTGCCACAGCAGTAAAGACCAGGCTGAAGGGGTGGAAGGGATAGAAGGCGAGTGGTATTCAGTAGAGCAGGGGGATGGTGGGCGATGGGTCTGAGTCCACCAGGCTTCCAGCAGCAGCTCTGGGACTGGGGGAATGGAGGACTCTTACCAAGTGCCCTGAGTGCAGTGGATCCTCTAGGATGGGTCAGGATATGGAGTCTTCATAGGAGCAGACCCTTGTTTTTTTACAATGTATAAGACTCCTAACCTCCTTGTTGCTATAGGTTATATCTTTCCCATTTATCGTGCCTTCCAAATCTTAGCTAGTGTTAACTTTGTCATTCAGCTCCGTGTGAATTAGTTCACTATTGTTTATTCTATGAGAAAGAGTGTTATAGATGCATGTTTCTCATATAAAGACACTATCTACTGATTATACATAACTTTAATTTACTAGTCAGAACTACTTCCTAGTCACTGAATAGTCAGACTTAACCTAAACTAAATCCCCCTTATAATTTATATTTACCATCTCCTTTCTAAATTTTAAATAATATGGGCTATAATACTGGAATTTGGTTTGTTCCTTACACACAAACTATTAGCCATATCTCACTGATGATGTGGTATCAAGAAACAAGAATAAGTCAAGAAGATTCTCTCATCTTAGGCATTATTCAATAAAACATTTGAACTGGATTTTATTCTTAGTTATGCTTCCAGAAATTCTTTGTACAGTTAAATGGTAACAGACTTCTTTCTATCTTTACTTCCTTGTTTCCTGTAATGTACATTGTTGCCACTGAGTTCCTGTATCAACTATGACTAGTGGAACAGATGACTAAAAGCCCAACTCAGACTTGTTTAAGCAAAACGAGAATGTGTTGGCTCTGGCATCTGAGACCCCAGAGGTATTCCTTAGGTGAATTGAGTCTATATCTAGAACCAGCTGATCTGTCAGCTTTATTCAAAGCCAGGCATTAGGCCCTTTCTGTCTTACTATGCTTTAGCTGGCAAACAGTACGGCCACTTGAAACCTCAGCTTGTTTTTACCATCTGTGACTCAAAGAGAAGGAGACTGCCTGTGAACGACTGTGACTGAGATTGGTCTTTCTCCACGGAGTCCTGTGGCCCAGGCCATGCTCCCCAGTCTTTCTCTGGAGTATAATTTAGAAGATGAAAATGTCAACATGATCTTTACAATGACTGGTCAAAACAAAAGAGTTGGAGTTCGGAAAACAGTAGAGAGGAAGAACCTTGGGCAGAGATGTTTCATGAGCCCACTACCACACTGGGTAATGAGCAGAATGCTAATGGAAAGACAGAAACCATCCTGGGACAGAGAGAACCAAAACACAAGTGAATGAGCATAGTGAGATTGGGGGCTGAAATAACAGATTGAAGGGTTTGAAATCTATCTTGGATGAATCATTAGAGAGGATATGACTAAATGGACTTGCCATACTTGGAAATATCAGGAAGACTTAAGTATTTGATGCTCTAATTGCTTGAAAACACACACACACACACACACACACACACACACACACACACACACACACACAGGAAACCTCAACTAATGCAATAGTCAAAGTATTAAATAACAAGTACTTGTCATGTGCGGGTAGAAGGGAGAATGAAAAAGCAACTATGTTCATTCACAGATCTGACCACTAGGGAAGCTTCTCTTTTCCTTCCTAGGAGGTGATAAGTCATAGATTAGTGATTTCTCAAGACCATTGGGGAAGTCCAAGACTCATATTTCTCTTCGTTGTCAAATCTGTATGCTCTCTTGAAGTAAATTTTTTTTCACTTACTTGACACTAAGAACTGAAAACTAAAATCTAGACATTTTTGCAATCTCATTGCCCATGACAACACATCATAGTCTATGGTACAGGACTTCCTTAGTAAAGCAATGTGATGGTGTCCTGTTCTGTGATCATACCATCCTTGCTGTCCAGTCTTACAAACTAGAGAGCAGAGGACTGTGACTTGCTTCCGTGTTGATTTTTCAAACCTTTATGCTCTCCCATAGCTCTTTGGTGAGGGGACACCAAAAGGGATAATTGTGGGGTGACATGGATCATTTGAATTATTTCTTATGAGGAAAAGAATCTGTAAAGATGGCATGTCCCTTGGGAAGGCACAGTACCAATGTGGACTTGGATCATCTTCACTTTATCTAGCAAAACTGATTTTTCCTCAACTATTTTCTGATATTACTTCTTTATTGAAGGTTTGTCCACATTTTGCTGTAGTTTTATGTTGTGGGAAATATTAAAAAAGATCACCCCTCAATCGCTCCTGCCCCACTGGACCATGTTCCCACTTTATGGCTGGTACTGGCTGACCTCAACCCTATGTCCCAGCGGGGTCCTGCTATTCTTTCCCAGCTTGCGAGTTCATCTCGCTTGCACGCAATGCCCCCCTCAGCCCACAATCAGTCATCTAGAGCCTAGTTACCCAATAGAAACATGACTCTTAAGGTTTAATTATCCAATCAGGTTTATATATCAATAAGTTCATAATTTACAAGATGCCAACACAATAAATTCAGAACCAAATGGTAAAGATAATGCTTTAACCCAATATTCTAACCTTGTGAAAACCTTAGCTACATGTGGTTGTTTAAAACCACACCGGGTCTGGATCATCTTCCTGTTTGTCTGCCTCCATGTTGATTTCTCTTGCTTCTTCTCTGACCTCCGACCTCTCTCACTCCTAAACTTCTATCTCTGCCTCCCTATTCCTGTCCAATCACAGACCTGTCACTGCCCTAATGTGATTGGACAGAGACGATGCTGCAACAACTTTATTCCCAATTAACATTTCTCCCATAAAGATCTGATTCCTCAGAAAGAAAATGTACGCTAGAGCCCAGATGTTTATGGTGGCTTCTCAGATTCTCTTTTAGGAGAAAGGTTAGAAGACAAGAGAAAAACAGAGAAGGGTCTGGTATGAAGGAGAAAGGATATATATCAATATATCATTTAGAAGTCTCTTTAGAAAAGTAAGTTATCTTATTTTATTTTGGGGTGCAGAAGGGGACAAAGCCTTTCTATGTAGGCCATACGTTCTTGAAGTCATGATGAAATCCTCCTTTCTCCACCTCCAAGGGCTAAAATTATGAATATACTATGCTCTATTAATCTTTTTGTTGTGATTACCCATAGGCAGCATGAGAAGATTTTTCCTGGAAGAATATAAAGCAGATTAGCAGGAGTGAAGCTAGTGACAAAATAAAACTCATTTTCTATGAAACTAAAGATTGAGTCAAGAGACAATGGCAAGATGGAAACAACCTTTTGAGTAAAACATAGCTGCATCTCACAGCACGGCAGGCTCCCTGTACTGTTTTGCATGGTTGTTTCTGAGATGCTATATGCTTGCACAGACCATTTCATATTGTCAGCTTTATCTCTCTTACAACCCCTACTTCCTGTTAGTCTTAATTTATTGTTAAGATATTTAAGGCAGAATCATCTTGTTTGAACTTCTTCCTACTACTTAGCTCATTTCCTAAATTACAGCATGTATTTTTCTAGATGTTTAATAAATCAAGTTATATGAATTAATGCTGTGTATAAATACATTTTATATGTAATAAGGGAAATATATATTATAAAAGTAACTTGTTTTCTGACTTTTTAAATCATGAGTTATGTGAGAACATTGGCTCAATACTAAAATAATTTTTAGAAATGACTGAAAGAGATTTAAAAGTCCTACTTACTCTTAAGAATTAACTTTCATGTCACATAATGTCAACCTGATCTCTATTCTCATTTGCCTGGTGGGTTTCAATTTTCAAAGAACATTTGTCTCTCTGTAGCTTTTAGAATGTCATCATTCTTCATTGAGAGGGGAAACTTGACAATTTTTGTAGGAGTTGGGAGACATGCTTCTTTCTCTTTGTCATTTCTACTTTCTTCCTTCCCTTTGTCTTTCCATTTCTGTGGAAAGGAAGATGAAATTCAACAGTGTATGTAAATACTAAAATGACAAGAGAATGATGAATTCATAGGAAGCGATGTGACTGGAATGTTTGTTTTGTGGGTCCATATGACCAATATACATGAACACCTTGTTTAGTTCGAAAAAAGTAGTTTGGGTCTGTGTTTTATCATCAACTAAGAAAGATTTTGTAACATCTAAGGCTTGGCCACTATAAGAACTTTATCATTAGAGAGAACTTTGGAGTTAAAGGATTCAGTATGGGGAGGTTTTCAGATTAGGCAATGCTGGCACAGAAGTGACCATTCCAAGGTAAGGAAAGAACATTGAATCCGTTCTGAATTTGTGGCTTTGATCTAGTTTGGAAGCTTTGTTTGATACCATTTTTTTTTCTAGAAAAAAATTATTCTACAATTTTATTCTATATGTATATCTTTATTTTCACAGTTTTCTTACAATGTAAGACTATCTGCCCAAAAGATAATAAACACTTTAAGGACATTCGCTTATTTTCCAATCAAAAATGTTTAGTGTTCCCATTATGGACCAGGTATCTTTCAAGGAACAGAAAGAACTCCAAGGTGTAAGACCTGCATGGCTCCCAATCACTAAAGGCTGACTAACTAGTGCCTTGTATTTCAGAGTGCCCTCCACCTTCATAGATGGACAAAGTAAAAAGCTGAAGAAGCTTTCGGCAAACCAGTATGAACTCTGTACTTATATTTTATACCTGGCCTGGAAAATATTTTATTTAAAGATAAAAGTCTAGAAATGGTCTAATAAAATTGAGTAATGTATAGAATCAGAACATTTGGAGTAAAGAAAGAATATGTGACCAATCTTTTGTAATTATGAACACTTTTCTTTAAAACACAAATTGGATACAAGACACTTCTTATTCTTTGTCTATTTTTTTCTCAACATTAATACCTATGGGCATTTCAAATCATTTTGCAAGGAGTCAGATAGCTAGTTAAAATAAGAGCTCCTTTCCTCAGATATAAATACTATTTACTTAACAGAATAAGCATTTTTTCTTAGAATAATGCCATATGTTTATTTCGCATTGGTAATATCTTACATTTGCATGAGAATTAAATATACACTATGTCTATATTTGTTAATCAAATGAATAGTATGAATAACTAACAAGAGTAATGCAATCATGGTTGCAAAGTGACTTTAGAATGCAGTGATAGAGCATATGTAGTATAATGTATGCCTCAGATCAATCCCCAGCCCCAGGAAAGAAGGAGAAGCCTAAGAAAGAAAGGAAGAGGAAGGAGGAGATAAAGATGTAGGAACAGGAGAAGGAAGAGGAAGAGAAAACAACAACAATGAGGACTGTATACAGTAGAGTAGATGCCGTTGAATTCCTGGTCTTATTAACTCTAAGTCTTGAGTATAAAAGTCAGTTGAAACTTGATTCAATTATGCCAATGGGCCCTAATTACTCTGTTTTTCTAGAGAGGTTCTCTCTTTTTAAAAAATATGACAAAACCACAAAAATGAAAATCAAACAAACTGGCAAAAGACCAGTAAGACAAAACAAACAACAACAACAACAAACCAAACACAGAAAAAAGAAAGAAAATGTTCACAAAAAGAATCATTGAGATCATTTGTACTGGCCAGCTACTCCTAGGCATGGAGCTTGGTCTAGAGTGTGATTGATGTACCCAGTGAATATCAACTGCAGATGGTGTCTTGATTAGGAGTTCAAGCTTTCTGTCCACTTCCCCCTCTCAGTGATAGAACTTTATCTGGCTTTAAACTCTGTGGGACTTGTGCATGTTGCTGGAGTGAGAGACACTGCTGCATATCTTAATATCATACACATTTTGTTGATAGTTCTCTAATAATACCAAAACACATAAGATAACACAAATAATTCTTCTGATTTTCTTAGTAAGAAACTGATCTGTATTTTTTTTTCTCAGAAAACTGTAGGGTATGTTGTGCTCCCATTGTGAGTTTAGGTCATTTTGGATTTTCATAGTTGACTTATTCCAGCTTTGACATTTATTACAGGGCTTATAAGAATGAAAAATCTTTAACTCATGCTCAGAATGTGTTTATTTAAAATTTTATTGTAGTTGTGCTTATATTATGTGTGTGTATACAAATATGTAGGCAGGTACCCATGGAGGGTTAGAAGGGTGTGTCAGATCTCCTGAGTTGTGGGTACAGTGCAATTAAGAGCAGAAAGGTAAAACTCCAAGAGATCATGTGGTCTTTCTAATTTGGGAAATTAGAACATACAGCTCATGGTGCTTTCCCATAATCTCCTAGAGGCCACCTGCCTGTACTTTCTACTTGGACTAGAATGTGGCTTCTTATAGAATCCAGAATTGATAGAAAATAGAAGAAACAAATAACTCCATCACTATAGAATAAATATAGAGTGTCTGTAATTTAACTTTTCCCCTCAACAGAACATTAAATTAGCTAGATATTGTTTTCCAAGTGCTAGTTGAAAATAGAGGATTCCTGGATCAGATCAAAAGGACTTTATATTTCCTCGCAAAGCCCACAAGGCATTCCATTCTTAAATTATTTCACCTTGCCCCAAGTCTCATAGACAGACCTTAAGGCATGAACAAAAATATAAGAATATTGACTTTGAAGAATCCTGTGTTTCTGTAACAAGTAGTGAACATGGAAATGCTGACTTTCTGGAGTCTAGGATCAGTAGTTCACCTCAAAAGGTTAACAGTGGAACTAACAATCAAAAAGATGACTAAGGTTTGTAAAAGAGACTTTGGAGTTGTGCTGTGTCCAGGTAAATATAGGAATACGGAAAAATTGAATTCACTAATGAGAGTGTTAATGCTATAGAAAAACTAGGCAGAATACAAATAAACACAAAGAATATTGGAAAAAGAATGCAAATTTAAGCAACTGATAGTTTCAGAACATTATATTGGAGAAAGTATATTTTACCAATACAGTGTACATGAAAGATAATTATACAATATTCCATATGTTTATAAAATGGAATAATGTATAATTATTATAAGCTTAAAAGTAGCATATCTGGGAGACAATAAACATTGGTAATCCAACAGGTTATTTTTAAATCATTTACATAGTATAGCAATGAAAAGAGAAAATAAATTAATTGGATAATATATCAACTAACATGATAGGAACCTAAAGCAATGTTTTGAGAAAAGGCAATTGCTTGGAGTGTTTACATTTATAAGTGTTTATATTTATATATATTTAACAAAACATTGATTCCTTAAAAGCATAAAATAACTGATATGACTTTAGCTATATGGATCATGAAAAGCAAGACAGAAAATTAGTAATGGATTGTTAAAGCATATCTCCCAGATATTAAAAAATAACAAAAAATTTAAAATATTCATATGTGATAATGTTTAATTATTTAATATACAATTTATTCAGAATTAACAGACAAAACAGAAAGTCTGTGATCTGGGTTGAGCAGAGATTTTGTCAAAGGAATACACACAAAAGCAACCCCATCACAGTGAAGTTGCTAAGGTACAAATTTGGGAAATATGTTACTGTTGTTTTCTAAAACCAGAGCTGTAAAGTCCTGAAGCATCTGCCACAGGCAAATAGTGAGCGTGAAGAGTACCACATCGATGTCACAACAGCTCCAACGCACTGTCTACAAGCTTCTGATGAGCCTCCCAGTGGAGTCTGGATGCTCACGCCCTGGAGTATTTCATGGGCTCCAGGGCAGCATTGATCCAGTAAAGTGATCCACTAAACAGAGTATAGCAACATGACTGATTGTACTGTTGTAACTAGGTTCCAGAAGACTGTACTCTCCTGCACTCTGACCTGTCAGTCTCTGTTGCCCTTGTGCTGCCTGTTTGTTAGGTGTCATGCTATGACACAACTCACTGAGAGAACCTCGGCCCAAGCACACACTACCTACTGAATTCAGTTGTTAATCCCACTAGTGAGTTAGGAACTGAGTTCTTTCCACTGATCTCAGTGATGATCGCTGATTGCTATCTTTTGAGAAACCCAGAGCCAGAAGACATTTCTTAACCTACAGACATGATCCTTGTAAATGTTAATGTTTTTATACCATCAAAATTAGAATAACTTTCTAAACTAATAGGGAGCACGCTTCAATGCATGTTAAAAATTGGGTAAACAGAAAAACATGTAGACTCTGCTACAATAAGCAAGAAATGAATGGCATCCATACAGAAATGAATAAATGACCAATAAACAAATGAACACTTCAATTTTTAAAAAATCATTGAGGAGACTTGAGAAAAATAAGCTTATGAATTAAATTTTCATAGACAGCCAGGATTACCCCCATGAGTTGATCCTGGCGAAGTGATGAGGAAGTAGTAGACATGAAATAAAAAAAGCACAATAAACATTAGTAGTCAAATTTATTTTAGAAACGGCTACTGTGTAATTATTTACTACTTACATGTGACTACGTAGGTCTAGCATACCTCTTAGGTGTTGATTCATTTACAGTCTTTTTCTGTTTCTTTTTCTCCCCTTCTCCAATATTCTTTCACTAAAGTGTTTTCTTGCATGTGTTTCTTGCTGCCCAGAGTAACCAATGCCAGCAACCTGGACGGAATATATCTGTGTTTTTACATACAACCAGTCATATTCAAGTTTATTATTATCTTTGTGTATATTTTCATCTGTGTTTACACCCCAAAGCACATCCCATCCATGTTGCAAACAACTGCACAAGTGTATATCACTGGCATATTGTAACTGCTTCCCTTGGGGAAATAGAGCCCCTGAAGTTACATAATACACAGGCATGAGTATTTATTCACATCTGTACCTAATATTCTCTTGTTTGTTTTGGTCTATGTTCTGTAAAATGCTATGCTACATGCATGTCTTTGCATTTTGTTTTTGTAGCTTAACAACATCCATGGGAATTGTTTCAAGTGAACTCTAATTCTTTTTCTTTAGTGACTGCATACTAATATGTATTGTGGACTGTGATATAATGCATTTAATTGAATTATTAGCCACATTATTTCCATTTCTGTTCCTTAAGTACAATAGCTCCATAAACAACATGGTACATGTAACCTCATTTATTCATAGGAATTATATTTTGGTGGAAATTTGTAGTTGGTAGAAAGGTATAAATAAGACCATTCTAGTTTTCTGACATGGTAAGAAGGTTTGTACTTATGTTTGTTTGCTTAAGGTTACTAGTTATTTTGTAATCAAATGTTTACTTTTGCATTTAAATTGCAGACCATTATTGAACAAAGTCACAGCAGAAACTCAGGGTGGGAGTATGGAGGCAGTAGCTGATGGAGAGGCCCTGGGGGAATGCTGCTTCCTGGAGTGCTCCTCAAGCTTCGCCCAACCCAACCTGCTTTCTTTTTTTTTTTTATTAGATATTTTCTTTATTTACATGTAAATTTCTCCCTTCCCAGT
>NW_022196903.1:11405598-11435147 GCF_008632895.1 Mastomys coucha
TTTCTCTAACTCCTTCACTGGGGACCCTGTACTCAGTTCAATGGATGACTGTGAGCCTCTACATCTTTATTAGTCAGGTACTGTCAGAGTCTGTCAGGAGATAGCTATATTTAGGCTGGCTTGTCCTTCCTTCAGTCTCTGCTCCATAGTTAATCTCTGCAACTCCTTCTGTGAGTATTTGGTTCCTCCTTCCTGGGCATATACCCAAAAGATGCTCCAACATGTAATAAGGAGGCATGCTCCACCATGTTCATGGCAGCCTTATTTATAATAGCCAGAACCTGGAAACAACCCAGATGTCCCTCAACAGAGGAGTGGATACAGAAATTGTGGTACATCTACACAATGGAGTACTACTCAGCTATTAAAAACAATAAATTTATGAAATTCTTAGGGAAATGGATGGATCTGGAGAGTATCATTCTGAGTGAGGTAACCCAATCACAAAAGAACACACATGGTATGCACTCTCTGATAAGTGGTTATTAGCCCAGAAGTTTGGAATACAGGAAGAACAACCCACAAAGCACAAGAAACTCAAGAAGAAGGAAGACCAAAAGGTGGACATTTCAACTTGCTTTCTTATACCGTACAGGACCTCTAGCCCAGGAATAGTGCTGTTCAATAGGGTCTGTTCCTCCTCTGTCAGTCATTACATAAGTAAATTCACTACAGGCCAATCTTGTGGGGAACATTTTCTCAGTTGTGTTAAGTTGACATGAAATTTGTGAGAGGACTGTCTATAATTTAAAGAATAGTACATTTATTATTTTCCAGACCCCAAAAAATTGTCTTGGTTCTTATTGCTGTGATAAAATATTTTGAAAAGAGCAACTTCAGAGAGAAACGTATTATGTGTGATGGCTGAGTGGGCAGTAATGACCACTGATGGCAAATGGTAGTGACAGGGACTGGAGGAAGCTGGTCTCAGTGTGTCTGAGTCAGGAAGCAGGGAAAGAGGGTTGTCAACTCACAGCTTGCCTTCTCCTAACTATATAGTCCCGGACGTGGGCTCAGGGGATGCTGCCGCTCACTTTTAATTTCCTTAGTTTTTTAATACATTTTTTTAAAGATTCTAGACTCATTTTATCTTTTATATATTTTTTTACTTTTTGGAATTATATATTGTATAATTTCCCCCATTTGCAAATATTTTTTGGAATTATCATACACTGCATAATTTCCCCCTCTTCCAGTCCCTCTCATGTACTCTTACTTATTCTTAAATGTATGGCCTCTTTTTAAAAATTGTTGTTATTTAAATACACATACACTTATATTTGTATTTATATTCATATTTATAACCATATTAATTACATTTATATCATTTAAATTTTTATATTTATATCCCTAAACACAATCTACATTTTCATATTGTATTTCTCTGTGGGGCAGGGGTCACACACTTGACACAGCATGCATTTGTTCGTAGGACTAGCTTGGGGAATCAGTTCTCTCTTTTTACCACATGGGTCCTGTGAATTGGACACAGGTTCCACTGCATGGGCTTGGTGGCAGGTTCTTTACAAACTTAGCCTTATCACTTTCACTGGCTCATCATACACTGTTAATGTAGATTCTTCCAGTTTAATTAATTAAATCAAGATAATTCATCACCGAAGGCTTGTCTTTTAGTCAACTCCAAATCATATCAAGCTGACAACTGAGATTAATCATCACAATAGTTTACTATATCAGAATCATTTATTTAGTATATTACTGTACGTTTCAGATGGAAACATAGAGACAAAATACTGGGAAGTATGTATGTGCCTAATATACATATAATTTCTTAATTTTTTGGTTTATTTTCTTGTAAATAGTATGTTGGTTTGATTATTATGATTGTCTAGAAATAGTCTACAACTAAGGCAACCCAACATCAGTCAACAGAAAAGTTCTTTTTATCTTATACTTTCTTGGGTGAGGCAGGGTAGACAGGGGCAGCTATTCTTAGGAAGTTTATCCTCCACATTAATTTAAAAATGATTTTGCCCCCAAATAAATAGAAATTAAAAAAACTAAAATTATATAAGTTTTACAACGTTTAATGTAGTAATCACTTTTTAACAGAAATGCTATTATCATAGTGCAGTTTCTCATTTAAGGTCTTAAACATTGCTAGATTACTTTATGATTTTTAAACAAAATTTCTTCCCAGGACACCTATCTCATTGAGTTTATTTCTAGCAACTGAATAACCCTGGCCATTCTAGAGGAAGGACCAGTGATGGAGCAGGAAGGGAGATAGACCATCTATCTTTGTGATAGCTTATCTTGTTTTTCAACTTGACTGGATTTAGAACACCTAGGAGAGAGACCTCTGGATGTATCTCTGAGGATGTTTCCAGACCAGAGATGCTAAAGTGACAGGGGAAGACTGACCTATGTGTGTGTTTATATATACGAATATATGTGTGTGTGTGTATATATGTATATATATATATATCCTATTACAGATGGTTGTGAGCCATCATGTGGTTGCTGGAAATTGAACTCAGGACCTCTGGAAGAGCAGTCAGTGCTCTTAACCATGGAGTCATCTCTCCAGCCCCTCACCTTAGATTCTAATGGAACAGGTCCCTAGGCTAGAATCTCTAACTGAATAAAAAGAACACGGAGAAATCAGCAGGCAGCAGTGTCTGTTTCTCTCTGGTTCCTGACCCAGAATGGAATATGAAGGAATACCTTCAGCTCTCATTGCCACACCTTCCCATTGTCATGGGCTGTATTCTTTTAAGCTATATGCCAAGTCAACCAACCAACCAACCAACCAAACAAACAAACAAACAAACAAACGACCCCTCTCTCCTCTAAGGTGCTGTGGTGCTGTGGTCAGGGGTTGGCACAGAAAGGAGAAAAAGGAACTGAGGAACCAAAATATTCTCATTTTCATTTCTAGTGTCTTATTGCCAATTTAGCAAAAAATTACCTATTAAAAAATTATCTTCTTTCCTTCAATGTGACCATGATGGAAACTACTGTGGTATGTATTTGTATTTCCTCACTCACAATATAATTAAAGTAAAAAAGAATTTTTACTTGTCACTATGGACATAATGTCTGAAGTTATTGTTTAACTTTCATTTGTATTATATTTGCTAAACTTCATGGTCAGTAATAAAAAATATATATTATTAATGTGTTGATTCAACTAGGTTTAGTTTTGGCTATTTTGAGTAATATTTGTTTTTGAATTTTACTAAAAAGACTCATTCATCTCAATTTAGTTCTGTGAAATTTTGCTTGTAAACTACCTTTCATTCATCAATATGGCTTCCCAATTCCATTCTTTTGATCACATAGCAACAGAGATGTTCTCTGCTCTTCAGAAACAATAAGATGAACCGCAGCACTTAATTTGAATGGTTTTTGATAGAGTTTATCCAGTTGATACATCTCCCAGTTTAGATTCTTGTTTTCTGTATTAGAGCAGGAGCTGAAGTGGGTAGCAGAGGCAGGACTCTGGGTCCCCAAAGCATCAGAATGGAGGAGTGCAAGGAGGACTCTGGTAAACTACTAAATTCCTGCTGAGAATGGTGGCTCTGGTGTCCTGAGAACAGAGCATGTCTGTAGTCAGTAGGGAGTCATTGAGGAATAGAGATGAGTGCCATGACTGCCTGAAAGGGGCCACAGTGGGAGAAATGATGGGAATCATGGGTCTGCTCCATGAGTATGGTTGTGTACAAGAATGGGTATGGGTGTTTTTAGCAAAAGGGCCTCCAAAGCCTGTGATGTCACTTGGGCAGGCCTCACAGACCTGTTGCCAGGGCAACAACCACCATATTCCCAGAATCCACTGGGCTCACTTCCCACCTTTACCTGTGGCCACCATGTCAGAACCCATATATATATATATACAGGGAACATTCCTCCATCTCTCTCTCTGTCTCCCTCCTCTCTCTCTGCTACTGCCCCCTCTTTCCCTCTTAATTAAACCTCTTACACGTGGAACTGTTTGGGCCTAGTGTGTGGTATGTTCTGATGCAACCCACCATTCTAACACAGCAGATGTGTAAGAATGTTTTAATACCAGTAGCTATGGCTATTAGGGAGGGTCCCTTACCAGTTGTCCTTGCAGTGGAACTCCAGGAAGGCCTTCAGACTGTGGTGTCCTCAGAGGAGCAGACAAGTTGGTGATCCCACTCGGGATGGAGAAGAAAGAAATCACTAGGGGTCAGAGGGAGGGACCTAATTGGGGAGGGAACAGGGAGGAGGAAGGGGAAACATGATCAGGTATTGGGGGGCAGAATAGGACTGAAGCCCTGAGTGCCAGCAGAAAGAATGGAAAGAGGCAACCTTAGGTGGTAGGAGGTAGGGGAACCCTCTAGAATATACTAGAAACCTGGGAGGTGAGAGACTCTCAGTGCTCAAAGGGGGGGGACCTTGGATGAAGTGCTCTATAGTGGGGAGGGGCAACTTGTAGAGTCCACCTCCAGTAGAAAGACAGGACCCAGTATTATTCCTGTCTGAAGGAACTGCAGGGACAAAACTGGAGAAGAGCTTGAGGGAAAGGAGATCCAGTGACAGACCCAAGCTGGGATCCAGCTCAAAGGGGGGGCCCCAGGGCCTGACACTGATGCTGACACTGATGCTGACATTGATGCTGATACTGTGGTGTGCTTTCAGACAAGAGCCTGACATGACTGCCCCCTGAAAGGCCCAACAAGTAATTGAAAGAGTCAGGTGCAGATACTTGCATCTAACCAATGGACAGAAGGCACAGACTCCTGTGGTTGAATTGGGGAAAAGCTGGAAGAAACTGAGGAGGAGGGCAGCCCCATGGGAAGACCAGCAGTCTCAACTAACTTGGACCCCTGAGAGATCTCTCAGACACTGAGTCACCAACTAGGCAGCATACACTAGCTGATATGTGGCCCCTGACACATATATAGCAAACGACTGCCTGGTCTGGCCTCAGTGAGAGAAGATGCACCTAACCCTCAAGAGACTTGAGACCCCAGGAGTGTGGGTGGGGTAAGGGGTTAGGGACATCCTCTAGGAGACAGGGAGGAAGGAGGTAAGGGATGGAGAGCCATCGAGGGGTAGACCATGAGGGGGATGAAGACTGGGCTGTGAAAAGGGATTAAAGAATAAAAAATAAAATTAAATTAAAATAAAATAATACTTGAAATAAAAAAGAATGTTTTAATCCTAGTATTGTTGATAACTTCATACAATGTTATAGAGAAATATAAAAAAAATTAAATAAGCCTCCATAACATAAAGTATATAAACACAAATTAAAAGGAACCTAACTTTGTTATAGTTTTTAAAATCACTTTACAGTATCTAACTCACAAAATAAAAAATAATCACACAATTAAGTTAAGATAACCACTCAAAAAAAAGATAGTGACTCAAACATTTTCATTTAAATGATTACATTTGCACTGTATTTTGTAAATTGAATTCTAAAGAGAATATAGCATAGCATTCATAAGATTAATCTAAATTTTTTAGCTAGCTGGTTTATTTTCAGAAATAGCAATCTGTTTATGCTGTATATTGATAGTTTATATTTACAATGCCTATGTGTAACTTACAGGAGCAATCCATTACTTATTGACTGGATATTTCAATGTATAAAATGGCATAAAATACCTAAAATGACTATTAAATTTTAAGGTTGTTTATTTCAAACTGTTAACTTGTAAAGGGGTCTGGAAAAAGATGCTCAGTGATTACATCTGCAGTGTCAGCACATGGAAGGTTATGTCAGGAAGATCACTAACTAGAGGCTACATAAGGAGTTGAAAGCTAGCTGGATCACACCAAGAAAATGTCTTAGAAAACCAGAAAAAGAAAGAAAGGGCAGCAATTCTTAGTTTGCAAGGATTCATTTTCTTATCATACCCTTTTCTTGCAATCTTTGGTACTAATGACCACATTTTGCCTAGTTTGAGGAATTTTATTTTCCATTGTTCAATAGTTGAAACTTTAGAAACTCCAAACACATTCTTTTGCTTGTAAATGACCTTTCATTCATCAATAGGGTTTCCTAATTCTATTCTTTTGATCATATAGCAACAGAGATGTTCTCTGCTATTCAGAACCAATAAGATGAAGACTAGAGGATGAAAAAGAGACAGATGACACTAACCCTTGTGGTACTCTGTCAAAACTGTGGGACCTGTGGAGTGAAGGGAGAGTCTGTGATACTAATGGCCCAGCTTAAGTCGTACCTGTAAGAGTGTTCTAAGAATTCTCCGTACTTCACTTCCTTTCTTTCTCTCTTCTTTCTTCAAGTGGGTTTGAGATAGTTTTTTACTGACATCAAATGACTACTAGCCTCTTTACGTACATTTCAAGTGGGTGGTCCTGTTATAAATGATCTTATTGTTAGAATGAAGAAAGGTTAGTATACAGAATCCCCTAATAGAGTTCTGAGATAACCAAAGCCTGTGGAATGTCCAATTGAGGCACATATGCTGTGAGTCATACCATGGACTGGGCCTGAAGTTTGGGGTTTCCAAATGGGCTTCCTTCCACTTTCACATGCAACCTGCACTAGCCAATCCTTCTCGCTCCCCTCTTCTTCTCCCATGGTTAACTTCCCCTCATCCAGAACATTGACTCAAAGTAGTTTCCAAGCTTCATCTTCTATTTTGCTAGGTGTCTTAATTCATGTATCCTCATATAAATCTTATTACACTTCAATTTATGGGCCCTTTGCCATACTTTATTTTTAAGATATTTTAGAGTAGTATCTTCATCTATAATTATATGCTCACATTATATACTCATATTATTTTATCATTTTTCATCATACATCATTATTTCTACTTACATCTGTTTACCTGTATTTGCTTTCTTACTACACGTGCAAAGACTAAGCTTTAATTTTCCATTTCATTTTATATCCAGAAAAATCATCTAACATCTTGTACTCAAAACACAAATTCTATATTTCCGGGAACTAACATGAAGTCTGATGTAGAATATACTCTAAATAATATCTGAATACTAATTAGCTAATAATTTCAAATAAAGCCAAGAGTTTTTAAACTTATAGAATGTGGATAGCAATGCATTAATATCTAATATACAGTGGTATACACTGGTAAAATTAAGAAATATGAGTAGGACAAAATATGTGTATTCTAAAGCACTTTATACACATCATGATGAATGTTAAGAACTGCCAAGATGTTAGGGTAGGCACATGTCTGACTGGGAAAATGGGTTTGAGGGGAAGTTTGAGGCCTTTTACAAATTTAGTTTAAAGTTTTCTATTTTAATGTCAAGAGAACAATCTATTTTAAATAATTCAATTTAATTCAATAATTCAAACACACTCAACCAAATAGCCTCAATTTAATATTTCCAAAGACACTTGTGTTTATTTCTTTGGCTACTGTAACAAATTGCCCTCAAGTCAGTAGATTAAAACAGCAGTGTTTTACATCTTTAAGGCCATAGTTTAAAATGAAGGTGATGACAGGGCCGCACTGTATCTAGGGTCTCTAGGGACATCGGCCTCTGCCTTTTCTAGCTTCTGATGGTTGCCAGATTCCTTGGCTTGGGGCCATTTAGCTTCAGTCTCTATTTTCATCTTCACAACAATTTCTCTGTTATCACTGTCATGTCTGTGTGTCTATTACAAGGATACTTGCCAATGAAATCCAGATCTGTGTGTCTTAGGGTTACTATTGCTGTGATGAAACACCATGACCAAAAGCAACCGCGGAGGAAATGGTGTATTTGGCTCATTCTTCCATATAACTATTTAGCTCTAAAGAAAGTCAAAGGAAGAACTAGAGCAGGGCAGGAACATGGAGGCAGGAATGGATGCAAAGGGCATGGAGGGATGCTGCTTACAGGCTTGCTTTGTGTGACATGCTCCGGCTACTTTCTTATAGCATCCCGGACTACAAGCAAGGGTTGCACCACCCACAATGGGTTAGATCCTCGCCATCCATCACTAATTAAGAAATTTTCCTTATGGAGGCTTTTTCTGAATTGAGGTTTCATGCTCTCTTATGACTCTATCTTGTACCAGATTGATATAAAGCTCCCCAGTATAACATGGATAATACAGGGTGTTCTCTACATCTCAACATATCCAACTTAGTTATACTTGCAAGGACTCTTTCTAAATAAGGTAATATGGCACAGCTTCTAGCTAATAAGGGACTGACTATCTTTTAAGGGGCTGCAATGTTCTATATGGCTTGGATAAGAGGAATTATGCCTTTTCATACATTGGATAGTTCAACTAGAATGCTCTCCTATTGTTGATCTAAGAGAAACAAAAATCTTATGATGACCTCTCTGGTAATTGTTGGGATGGGTATAAGGTACCTTCCCCTGTATACCTTCACAATATCTTTTCTTTCCCTTAAAAATGTATTGAATTGTCTGTAACTGAAGAAATGTTCTGTTGTGATTGTTATTAGTAGTATTAATATTAACACTGCAGTAAATAACTTTACATGTCCCATTGTGAGCCCAAATCATTTTGGAGGGGCAGTGAGTACAGAGGTGGAATTGTGTCTCTTGGAGTAAAGAGGAATGCATTGATCATATCTGCAATGAATGTGTGCAGTCAAATTCATTCTATGTAAAGCTTGGCACAGATTTGCTCAGAGTTTAGAATGGAGAACATAGGGTAAGCCTCTGTGGCACTCAGTTCTCTCCTGTTGTGATAAAATGCTGGGAGCAAGCAACTTTAAAAGAATTTGGCTCAGGGCTTCATGGATTCAGAGGCTTCAAGCCAATATGTCTGACTTAATAAGTCTGAGCCATGACAGAGTACCTCATAGGAGAAGAAAATATGGAAAAGCAACATTGCTCACCTCATTGTGGGCAGGTAGCAAAGAGAACGGGCTTTTATTTTTTAATGTTGCTTTTCTATTACTGAAATAAAACACCATGACCTGGGCAATTTACAACAGAAAGTATTTAATTTAGCTAAGGTTAGAGTCCATGATAGTGGAGGGGAAATGTCAGAACATGGTCCAAGAATGATGTCCTATGAGAAGAATTCTTAGTTCGTGTGTGAGCAAGAAAACAAGACAGGTCATGTGACCTCAGTTTCTTCAAAAACCATGAAACTGTTCTTGGATTATGCTTTTTTGCTCCTCGAAGGAATTGATAAGATTGAGTTTAGTTCAGATTATTCATGACACCTTGCTATTGTTATTTCATTACATGTCTCTATGGAAAAGCAGATTTTTGCCATGTGTGGCTTGCCCTGGTGATTGTATACTTTACTCATGTGACTCCTCTTAGCCTTCTGAGTATATAAATTGTCTGATGCTCTGAATAAGGTTGGCTATTGCAGGTGACTTTAGTCCACCTCATTTATGGGCTCCATTCTCTGAGGTTCCACTGCCTCTAGAGTGGTATACAGAAAGGAACAGTGGAGAGCTCTCATCTTGATTCACAAGCATGAGAGAGAGAGAGAGAGAGAGAGAGAGAGAGAGAGAGAGAGAGAGAGAGAGAGAGAGAGAGAGAGCGAGCACTGGAAATCACACAAATCTTTGGAAAACTTCAACTCCTCCCCCAATGACATACCTCTCCCATATCTCCTAATCCTTTTCAAATTATGTAATTAACTGGGGACCAAGCATTCAAATATGTGAAAAAGGGGACTATTCTCATTCAAATCATCAGAGTCAAAGCCAAAGGCATGTCTCCTAGGATCTACTTCCTCCAACTATGCTTCCTTTTCTACTTTCTACTTCATTCTAAGAGAGACACCAAATTAAACATCTATCAACTGAGTATCCCACTGCTCACATTTGTCCCTCTTGATCCACTCCTTTTCTCAGGGTCCTGCCTCTGAACATTGTACTTGAGTCGAAGCTTTCATCCTATGAGCCCTTGGAGGAGATTTCATGCTGTATGCATGAAGGTCTTGAGCAAAACCAGTGTCAGGAGGAGGTGAATTGTATAGTTTTGTTACAATTTTAAGCATTTTGTTTACTATTTGCTTTTTTAATTTAGAATTTTTAGAAATAACAGTACTACTTTAAATGCCAGATATAACATATATTCTCTTGAGAATCTGAGTTCCATCTCTTCTGTCATTTGCAATATGTGCCCATGAACATCATGCTAAGTTTTTTTTTGTTCTTTTGTTTTGTTTTGTTTTGGTTTTTCGAGACAGGGTTTCTCTGTGAAGCCTTGGCTGTCCTGGAACTCACTCTGTAGACCAGGCTGGCCTCGAACTCAGAAATCCGCCCGCCTCTGCCTCCCAAGTGCTGGGATTAAAGGCGTGCACCACCACCGCCCGGCTTTCATGCTAAGTTTATAAGAGCAGCTTCAGCAGGCCAGCTAGCCAGCTGTCATTTTCAGGGCTTTCTGGCTCATCTACTTCCACACCAGTCTCCTCCCTGAATCTCTGGCTCACTTTCTGTATATGAATCAAAGATCTATTTACTGCTTATTGTATCCATTAAGCCCATTTTTGTTTTATCTTCAGTCATGCTGTCCTTACGTGACAAGTGCCACCATATGCTTCCTATCTCTTTCTGTAGAACACAAGCAGGAACGTAATGCAAGTAGAGATCATGAAAGCCAGTGCTCCAGTCCGAAGAAGGTAGTCATGGAAAAGAGGCTGTTGCGGAGAGCCTATTGTGCAGGATAAGCCAGGTTAGCTAACTACAGAAGATTTTGTCTTCTGCAGTTTCTGCCCACGTATTCACCATGACAACAATAAAAATCTTGGAAACTCCGAACTAAAAACTTCAGGTGAGTATTTGCTTCTTCGTTGCATGGACATCATGGATTCATTTATGTGTGTTCTAGGAGCACTAGAGGAAGCCTGCACGGAAAGGAACGGGGCCTCTAGCACTAGCTCTGGTATCTAAACACCTTTGCTAAGTCATTCCGCTTCTCTGGGGCTTCCTCCTGTCTATGCTTTTGCTTCTGTTTTCTCTTCTAACTGGAATTCCCTGACATCTTCGATAGGCACGTTTTACTCATCTGAAGCATTGGCTTGGTGTCTTTTCCTCTCAGATGCATACTCTGAGAACCCCCCCACCCACGCCTGGGCATTTAGATGCTACTTTCTGTGACTTTCTGAGGCACCTTAATGACATGACTTTACTCTCCTCTATTGCTTTCCTCTGCCTCTCCTTTGTTTAGAAGTTCCGAGAAATAAAAAAAAAAGAAAAAAAAGAAAACAGAAAAAAAAGACTTTCTCTGTACATATGCACCTGCTATGGGATTGCTGAATGAAGAATGTTTACATCTACTGTTCTACCTGGGAAAAGAAAGAATTGCCAACATTGATGATTTGGATCTTTTAAAATCTGGAAAAATAGCATTATTTCTTTCTGCTTAAAAATGTTACCCTGTCTTAGTGTGTGTATGTGTGTGTGTGTGTGTGTGTGTGTCACTGTGTGGAATTTACAATGGTCAGTAACAATACTTCTGTTTTTAATTTAAACTTTTGTTCCAATGGAATTTTTTCTCAAATATAAAAATAATGACCTGATTTCCTGAACAATGGAGTAGGACACTCCCATCAGTGACTCCTTCCTTAATGACTCTGCTCCTCATTAGGAACACTGTCTCCACCATGCTGAATTCACTAAGGTGTTGTTATGACATGTTTATTTTCCTGTGTCTTTCCTGTATGTCTGCTGCCATTCCTACAGCTGTCATTTCACTGACCTAATAACTCCCTTAGCTACTCCTTCCTCAAAGTCCCCACATCCTAAATCTCTCTCTTCCAAAATCCTGGGAGTGAGTCAAAATGGTAGATAATAAAGGTTGTTTGGTTGGTCTGTCCTCACAAAAGAAGAAACGGAACTTGAGAATGTATGTGGCTTGTGCTGATGGTTTGTGACAGTTATGAAAAGGATTGTTGCTATTAATTTCTAGTTTCCACATCCTTAGGTTTGGAGATTTCTTAAGTTATGGGTTTACATAAACCTGATACACACGTTTTCTAGAAAAAAAAAGACATTCATACAATCTAAGTATAACTCACTGAATATCATACAATTTGAGTATAACTTCCTGAAAGGACTTAAAACATTTAAGTCACTTATTCTGAAAACATGTATAATAACAATAGTAATCATATTATTTAAAAGAGAGGGGATCCACACACATGCCATGCCATCCATGCAGGCTAAGAGACTACTTACAGGAGTCACTTCTCTTTTGGTTGTAGAGATTGAATTCAGGTCATTATGGCTGCGTAGCAGCATTACTTACTAAGTCACCTTGACTGCCCAAAGTCACTTGGTTTTAAAAAGCAACTGATGAAATTCTGGAATATGAACCCTCGTGTCTTCATTCATAAATTATACACAAGTGATTACAGTAGTTTATACATCTTGTACTCTATAATATTCAATAAATGATCATGTGAAAACAAGCATACATGCATATTTTAAGATCATTCTGTTCATATTGCACTCCCCTGGAATATATATGCAAGTAAAATACCCTATTTACAGAACTCAGGTCTATAATATGAGGGAGGGCAGATTAAACTCTGTGGAAGAACTGATTTTCAAACATCAAACTTATTTCCAGAGTCTACCGTATAACCTCATACACGTGTAACTAATAAATGGTGAGGATTAAGGAGCCCATGGGATGCTTTATAATACCATTGTCCTAACTCAAGAACAACTTTTCACATATATCATTAGATGTTTGCATCACTCAGGAGGAATGGTTACAGAGCACACTGGGATGTCTATGGCAGAGGGCTTTGATCTAGGGTTGAAACATTCAATTCTACTGGAAAGCTGACCTCCAGGGAATGCTTCTACCCATTTAGATTACTATGGAGTACATAAATGAAAAACCTCAGGCATAAGGACCAACCAGAGATATTTAGAACAGCAAGTGGTACAGAGGTACCAGGGGTGCCTAGCTACTTGTAATTTTCTAAGCCAGTCAATAAAGGGTGGGGACCGGGGTGGAGATACAAACAAACAAACCAGCAGGCACACTTTGAATTGACAGCACATGTATGTAGGCACTCTGGTATGAGTCTACATACTAACTTTGGGCACCCTTGTAACTGCCCAGCTAGTAAAGCACCAACAGTGTGTTGGTATTGCAGATGCACACCTAGCAGCCCCCTGCATAGTTCCCACTGAGTGCCTTGTAGATCCCGTGTTATTTGTGTCTTTCACTAAGTCTGCTTCTCTGGATAAGGTTTCCTCTCTGTAGGTGTTGTGTCCCCCCTCCCCTTCTCTTAGGCACAGAAACCTTTGAATCCTCTTTACCTCTGATTCTTTGGCTCCATTCTTATCGCCTGTACTACTTCTGATCTTGTAATTGAGTATCCCAGTGCTTCCAAACTATTTTATACAGCACACCAGGGTAGTTTTTCAAACACTCTAGGGCCAGTGAGAGGGCTCAGAAGCTAAAAGACCTTGCAACCAAGTTTTGACACCTGAATTTCACTCCACAGCTCCACATGGTGGAACAGGTCCTCTGACCTCCACAACACTCTTTGAACATGTGAATGCACACACAGCTACACCCCTGAACCAAACACAGAAATGTCATAAAATCATAATTTACATAGTGCAGGCCCGTGCTCTAGTCTGAATGCTTGTGTTATCCCCAGTTTCTTTTACTGAATGCTAATCTTCAAGGCATTGGATGACAGGGTGGGGGTGGGGTGACTTGAGAAGGTGATTAGTTATTGCCACGACAAAACAATCTGTCATGTCTTTTTATAAGGGCACTAATGTCATGACCTAATTGCTTCTGATAATACTGTCACACTGGAAATTAGGATTTCAACACATGAATTGTAAGGGAAACATAAACACCTCATGACACAGAATGAAAGAATGAAATGTAGGCATTAGGTGGCTTACTAAGATCCAAGCTAAGTAGTCAGGATAAGCAAATGCAGCAAGAAGACAGAGATGGAATCCTAGGGACATCTCAGGAACACACATCTAACCCCTGTTCAGACACCAGGTTTGTATATGTTTGGCCCAGGGAGTGGCACCATTAGAAGGTATATGGCCCTGTTGGAATAGGTGTGTCACTGTGGATTTGGGCTTTAGAATCCATATCCTAGCTGCCTGGAAGTCTGTATTCTACCAGCATGCCTTCAGATGAAGATGTAGAACTCTCAGCTCCTCCTGCACCATGCCTACCTGGTTCTACCATGTTCCTGCCTTAATAATAATGGACTGAACTTCTGAACCTATAAGCCAGCTCCCAATTAAATACTGTCCTTCATAAGACTTGTGTTGGTCATGGTGTCTGTTCACAGTAGTAAAACCCTAAGAAAGAAAGGTTCATGGCATGAGATCTAAGGAGAGAAGACATGAGTTTACAAAGCTGAGCTTGAACCCCAGCTAGGCTAGTGTAAGAATTTTTTGCTACAACTTGTTTAAAGTACATGACATCATTACTTAGAGTGTGTATGTATATGAGAAACAGATACCAGAGGCCCCAACCATTACCCCCATTCCCCAATACACACATCCCAGTTTTGAGATGGGGTTTCTCATTGGTCAGGTTCTCCTCTAATTAGGCTGTGTTGTCTGTCCAGTAAGCAGCAAGGATCTGCCTCCATAGTGTGTCCTTCTAATATGTGTTCTGGTAACTGAATTCACTGACTGAGACATTACCCATTGTTTTGATGTGGGTCTGATGATAGTTGTTTGGTGTGAGACTCCTGGACAAGGGGTGGAGATGCATATTTTACCTACCAAAGCAGGCCTGGCTTATAGGTTCTCCCAGCATCCCTCAGTCCCTACCTGGTGTACCCTTCCCCCAACCCTGACCTTTCCAGCTTTGGGGCCAGGTTGCCCTTTCCCCAGAGGCTCTTTCCTATACAATCCACACACATTTTGGGCTTCCCCCTTCTTCTCATTCTCTTCTCTCTCTTTTGCACTTTCTATC
This sequence comes from Mastomys coucha, assembly GCF_008632895.1. Lineage (NCBI taxonomy): Eukaryota > Metazoa > Chordata > Mammalia > Rodentia > Muridae > Mastomys > Mastomys coucha. The sequence goes on from NW_022196903.1 coordinate 11,420,446, forward strand.
TCTTCTCTCTCCCCTCTCTTTCCCTTCCCATGGAGACTTCTCTAGCCCCAATCCTTGGGGCCAGTTAACTCTCCTGAAAACAGCCTCCCAATAAACCTGTTTAATCTAATCTAATCTGGCTTGAATTGGCTTTTTTCACCTGTGGAAATGTCTCAGGCTCATTTTTTATAGGAAAAATGCTTCCATTGCACCAGAGAGGTGCGTTAATATTGAAAGTGCTGATTTTTATTTAATGCATAGTAGTTGTGCATTTTCATTCCTTTACCTTGGAAAATCCTCTGTATCTGATCTTTCATATCTATAAGTAACTGTTATTGACTGTTATTTGTTGTAGTGTGATATACAGCTTTTAAAGTTACTCCTATCTAGATGCACTTTTGTAGCCATTAGCCACCCCTTCTCCAACCTCTCCCTCTCCTCACTCTCTGCTACTCATAACTGTACTCTTTTAGGAGAGCAATAGTTAGTAACTTGAAGCATTTCTCACACACCTGGCACTTTTCCAACTGCTATAGGGATATAACCTCATTGAGTTCTTATAGAGGACGTATTCTCTCCTTTATGAGACAAGCACAGCACAGAGGGTTTGACTGACATACTCCAAGTCAAGAGGGAGCAAGATGCAGCTTTTAACCAACTTGGTGACTCGACGCCACAGTCTTCGGATTGGTTCCTCATATTTTTTATTTGAATTTTAGTTCTTCCCCAACTAGAGTAAGATGCTTATATTTAATTCAAGGAGCGGTGGAACATGGTGAAATCCTGCTGATTAAGGCTGAAGTCTACTATGACCAGGTAGCTTCTCTGAGCTCAGTACAAACTAGAGGACTCCCTTTACCAGCACTTCCCCTTCTGGCCTGATTCCCCAAACCTACCTGGGGGGAAGGTCCAGTAGTCCTTGGCAGACCTACAAGTTCAATTTCCTCTTTTCCTCTTGCTCTTCTCCCAAATAAGGACCCACCCATCAAGTATCTGGGATTCCTGGAATGTCTGTCCATGCAAATGAGGTAATGACAGAGCTTTAAAAGTCTAGCCAAAAACTGATTTACCATGAACACTACTCCTTACTACTTTCCAAGGTTCCCTGGTTCACCCCAAAGAGGTATTCACACATGCTGAGATGGGCTAAAAAAAGCTGTTTCATTGAAGATAATCAGAGAAGGCCTTTGCCCAAAAGAGCTGTAACACTAAGATCTCAGAGAAGGTCTCTCTCCTCTATTCCCAGTCCCCTACCCTCATTTCCCATCGCTCACTCCTGCAGAACTCCACTGTTTGGGGATCTTTGGCTGGCTCTCCAACACACATACCATAGTGAAAGAGAATCAAGATTTCTCATGCTCATCTTATCAGAAAAGTTAGGTATCCTATGCCATGTGTAAAAAATGAAATATGTCCTGCAATCCGATGAACACATATTTATTGGGGGAGATGGCTCTGTGGGAGAATGGCTGTGTGCAAGCCTGAGGAGCTGAGTTGGGAGAGCTGGAAGTGTAGCCTAGAACTCTGGCGTTCCTACAAGAAGATGGGTGTTAAAGACATGTAAGTAGCTGGAAATTCAGGATTCTGCTATCCTGGTGTGTGTAGCTAGGAATAACACGGGGTCCTGTTCCTACTAGGTGAAAGGTAAGGACTGGCAGAAGATGACCATCCTCTGGGTACCATAGGACACTCACTTGCTCAACCAAAAACTGAAGAAAAAAATCACTACGACTTTTTAGAAGAAAGCTGTAACTTCTCCATGTCCTGGCTCTTCTTATGCCTGTGACAGAATGAACAAAGTGAACAAGGAGATAAACAGTAAGGGGAGAAAGAAGAACTTTCCACAAAGTTCTCACTAACTCTCGTAAGTAAAGGCTGGGCTGTGTGGAGCACAAGATTCCTGCGTGTTCCCCACAACTGACCTGGTCCCAAGAAGTAGGTTCCATATAGTCAAGACTCTTGACACATTCTTGAGAGACTTAAGGCACCTTTTACAACACCATCTATGAATCTACAAATTTAATTTAAAAATGGGGGCATCTATTAGCTATAGGTCATCCAGTAAAATGTCATTTTCTTTGGAATCCAAATATCTTGTCTTCAGAACCTTTGAAGATTGATTTCTCAGAGTAGTTGAAATCAAGCTTGAACACATTGCGTCTTTAGAGGTAAGAAATAGACCTTTTCAGTCAGTTGAAAAGACCTTGAATAGTCACTTTTTGAATATAAAATTGCTGATGTATTATTAGTAATGACAGGGCTAAAGAGAAGGTGAAATCCACTAAGTTTCTTCAGTTTTGATAACATGCAGCTGACATGTACTAGACAATCCACCCAGAGATGGTGTGGACTTCAATTCAATTCTGCATTTCGCTCAAAGAGCAAACGTTAGCCAGACATATAAAAGTACTTTACAACTAGTTACAGTACTTGTTCTTAGCCTTTTAGAGTCTGCTACAATCAGAACGTTTCATTTATAAAGCCTCACGTGATGAGCTTTTTACTCCTGGCCACAGTTTAGCTTCTCACAGACATCACAGGGTCAGGGAGGCACCTCAGCCTGTAGTAGGACAGTAGTAGTTCTCAAGGATGTTCACCTTGTACACCTGGGTGGCTTCAGTGGCTCTGCATAACTGCAACTGGTTTAACCAGCTCAGGAATCCTGCTTGGCAGAAGTAATAAAAAAGGGCAAAGATGAAGAGATTAGACAAGTACTTGGGACCTGGGAACAAGGTTTTAAATACACGTTTTTTACACGTTTTCACACACACACACACACACACACACACACACACACACACACACACACACCCTTCCTTCCCGGTTTTTCAAAGGTTGTTTCCCTGGGGCATTCCTGGAATCACAAGATTTCACAGTTCTTTGGAGGGCAGGATTGAAAGTGGTTTTGGGGGGTACTTTCCCAGAAAGGCTGAAGATTTCTGTGCTGCCAAGGTTAGCTCCCTCCCTGTTTTCCCAAACCTTGGTGGGCCTGGGCTGGGGATCCTGCAACTGGCCCATCCACCTTTGTCCTCCTGACCCAGACAGCTCCCTCCACAAGGGAGCGCAGGGCCAAACCTAGGTCGCGCCGCCCCCAGCCTCGAGGCTGTCTGCCAAGAGTTCGAGGCCACCCCAATCCGGATATGATGAAAGGGAGCCACAGAGAGAGAAGTGTTTGAAGAGTGTAGGAGTGGCAGCGCGAGGGTGAAAGAGACGCACAAGTGGATCCTAAAGTCCTTCCCCGGAGAGGGGCTGCCTGGAGGGAAGGGACAGAGTGCGGAGTCAGCGCGGGCGGCTGCCACTGTCGCCGCCACTCCCGGAGGCGGCGGGACGTGGTCAGGCTGCCGGGACGTGATGGGGCTGCGGCCCCAGCCTCGCTGACTACCGGTGGCGGGAGGAAGGGACTCGGAGCAGCCCGCGGGGCGCAGGGAGAGGGGGATGCCGAGGTAGGTGGAGGTCCCTTAGGTCGCTCTGCCGCCGGGGTCCCCGCGCGTCCCCTCCCAGCGCGCGCGTCCCGCTCGCAGCGTCACCCCCAGGCTGCTTTCAAATCTTAACTTCCCCGGGGTGGAGTTGGAGGAGGGACGCGGAGGGGGAGGGAATGGCCCCTGCGCGGCGGCGTGCTGCGCTCTAAAAACAGTTGATCCTGCTGTCCCTTTTGCTTTTCCCGCCAGAGGCAGGCCATTTCCTGTACCCAGAACCTAAGCAGCCGGGGTCGGTGCACCCCGCAGGGACGGCCCGGGCTCGGAGCGTGGCCCATGTCCGGCGCGGGTGAAGCCCTCGCTCCCGGGCCCGCGGGGCAGCAGTGCCTGGCCGAGGCGGGCGGCGGCCGGCTGGGCTCTCCGGCCCACGGTGAGTAACGAGTGCTTGGGAGTTGCGAGTTTCTGGGACGAGCTTGCCCACTTATGGATGGGGTGGTGGTGTTGTGGGGACGGTGGGGCTGCGAGGACGGTCTCCTACTTCGTAGTTGTGAACTTTTGCACACTTGGTGTTACTCAAACAAGTCTGCCAGAGGATCCCTGCCCCAGATCAACAACCGGATAGGAGGGCGGGGTCCCTAGTCCCTCTACTCCCCCATCCTTGGGAGAAACGGGCTGACTAGGGGGTTTCTACCTTCTACCTAAGCACTTCTTGGCCTGAGACTCAGGAGGGGTGTGAGGTCTCCAACCCTTGTCTAGTTTTCTTAAGTTCTTTTCTCATGCAGGGCTGTCTCTGCTCTCTGAGCAAGCGTGGGCTCTGCTCATCTTTCTGGTTCATGTGGGGTACTCTCACCCCCCAGGTTAAGCATCCAGGTTTCTGAGACCAGTTCCTTTTGGAATGGCTCCTGCATATGTTTTCAATAACGTTTGTTTTGAAATAAACATATTCCAAGAATGAATTAACTCTTTTGAGTTCTTCCAGAGGGAAAACAACATTTTTGCTTCTGGGAAGCTTCCATAATCACATTGTAAAATTCTTTGAAGGTAATAGAATTCAGGTGCTCTTTGGTGGCAGAACTAGACTCTTACATTTCCCTTGCCTTTTCCAGTAAGGACAATTCAAAAAAGAGAGTTCTGATTGGCAGACACCAGATAACTTTCCAGGTCTCCAAAACTCTTGATTTTAAGCATGTCTAAAATCTTGTCTCCCAGTACCCAAATATATATTGCCTTAAGTTTCTTTTTTTTTATTTATGCAGAAAAAAATTGGAAAAGAAGTTGCTGTTCTAGCCAGATTAGATAAAAGCAGAAAACATCCATGCTTAAATTGAAATGTTATGTTTATCAGTTTGTTTTAGAAGAGTGACTCATTTCTTTTCCTAAACAGAGAGAATACAGTGATTAGCTGTAAAACAGCACAGAACCAGACTGATAAACACGTGTTTTCTCAGAAGCAGCCCGTCTTACACACACTGGATTGTCAACATGGTCATTCCCCTGCCATTAGCCATGCCTGTCACAGACATAGCCACTCGTGGCTAGGCTCTTTATACTCCCACTTGAACCATTAACCACTGCTGTCAAACAATGTTTATGCCAAAAATCAACAGCAAACACTCCAGGTAAAATGATTTGGTTTGGAAATAGTTAATATGCACAAAATTCAGTGTTAATGCTAGGAATGTTTAAAAATCTCTGGAAGAACTTGCCATGATACCCCGCATACCTGTGCAGTACAACGCTGCTGCTTGGTGACAGGAGATCTGAGCACAAGTAGTAAGACATCTAAAAGGGCCTGAGGTTAAGTGCTAGCTGTGTACAGCATGCATACCTCTCTATGGAAAATCAGTGTCCTCTTGCAACTGAACATCAACTTCCTCAAATAGTCACACCTTCTTACCTTATCTTTGGGTTTTTGTTGACCTTTCTGAAAAACAAAACCTAGTGTCTGAGCATAGTAGGACGGCAGTGTGTAGCTAATCCAAGTTATAACCAACTTCTGAAATACTGAGTTATGTTCTCATGCAAAATTCCTGTAGAAATACCTCGGTAGGTGAAAGGTCATTTGGGCCATGCTTTGCAGATATGATTCCTCTGTGGTCATTTGTTTCCTTTTCTTTTGAACCACACTTACTATTACATGTTCAGTTAATATATGTAGAACCACACTTAGTATGGTGTCATGAACTATTCACTCTGTTAACCCAAGGTGTAATTCTTAAAAATTGGAAGTAACTTAAGGAATTTTTAAAAGTCTACTTTGAACGTCCTAATCAAATTTTGGGATCAGTCCTGTTAACCTTCAGGGTGGTGCTGGGAGATGTAGCAGATGTAAATGTAGTCAGTTGCATTTTTCAAAGCTGCATTGCAAAAGTTTCCTTTACTGAGAGGGCAGCCCTGAACATTTACCCTTCTGTTGTGCTTCTGTGCTTTTTTCCTGTTGCTTTGAAAGCATTGTAGATATTACAGCCCTAATATCTATCTATAAAGGTGTTACAGGGTAAGGCGCTTGCGTGCTACACGCTGTAAACGGGACCAGGAAGGTGGCAGGCAAGGTGTTTGTGGGTTCAGGGTCCAGAAAAGGAAGTGGGCCAAGAGATAGCACGACTTAGTTCTAGTTAAGTGCTATCATGTAGGTTCATATCTTCTGATGTCCGAAGGGCTACTGGAAATCTAGATTAACATGTGTATTGTTTCATCATTTTATATTAACTAATTGCGTGGGGTTTTTGTTTGTTTGTTTGTTTGTCTGTTTGTTTTTCCCCTGTGGCAAAGAACCAAGCAGTCCGGAGGCTGGCTGTGACCTCTGGGGTCTGACTTGTCTCTGCTTTTGCAAACAGAAAGTAAATGTGTTTTAAAATGATTCTCCTGTTTATAACCAACTTCTGAAATACTGAGTTATGTTCTCATGCAAAATTCCTGTAGAAATACCTCGGTAGGTGAAAGGTCACTTGGGCCACGCTTTACAGATATAATTCCTCTGTTGTCATTTGTTTCCTTTTCTTTTGGATTAAGCATTTGAATGCTCTTCCTGCTATCATGGAGTACTGTAATCGAAAGAGCCTTTCCATTAAGTGTTACATTCAGAAATATGTGATTTATACGTAGCAAAATCTTTAGAAATCATTTATTCCAATTGGTTATGTTTTCAGATGAGGGAAAGGACTCCCAAACAATTTAAGGGGCTTGCTCAGTGCAACGATTGCCCCACAGACAGGGACACACAAGAATTTAAGGGGCTTGCTCAGTGCAGTGATTGCCCCACAGACAGTGACACACAGGAAATCAGGTGGAGCACAAATTATAAAATGTATGCTATAGTGATAAATGCTGTTACAGTAGTGAATCAATACTACCTTGTCACATGGGGAGATGCACTGAAGTTAATAGACTCTGGATAGTGTGAATCACTGGAGCCTGTTTCCATCCCAACCCCCACCCCAGTGCACTTGCCAAGGCGTACACTGTTGGACTCAGTGCTGGTATATACTTTAATGTGATAATGTGTGATTTAATGTACTCTTGTCTCTAGGGAGAGTCCTCTGAGACTATTAGGCGGACTTTTCATAGCAGGATGCAAAATGCCAGTGAAGTTAATTAAAAATAATCTAAAATAGAAGCGAGGGAGAGGCTCTTCAAGTTGAAACTGCTTAAGAGGAGCTCTGACTTAGAAGCTTAGCTGAGTTGTCAGGAGTTTACAGAGCTAATCAGATTTCCTTTTGGGGAAGCCTGTTTGTTTCGATTTATATAATGTAAGCTTTACATATCTGAATTTCTTTACTCTTGTCATACTGTTTTATCTCTTTTTAAAGACGCCATTTCTCAAAATTTATTATCTTTGGACAGCATCTGTCATTAATTCTGAACCGGAGATGATTTGGGCCTCAGGAAGAATTTTGACTACATCTGGAGACATGTTAGGTGGTCCCAACATGGCAGGGTATGTTACCCACATTTGGTGAGCAGAGGGCAGGAATACCACTCAGCATCCTCCAGGGGACATGATAGCACAGTCCCAGAATAATACACAGCCTGGCCCAAAAAAAGTCAGTACCGCTTAGACAGAAAAACTTTCTGTCCTTATTTCTTGGGCACCAATGGGAATTCATCCTTACTAAGGTGCATAATACGAGTGTCTAAGGGGAAAATCAGAGAATCTGCATCTGCACAAGTTCCGGGTGGTACTTGATTCTGTCTAAGGTTTATTAATTTAGAGCCCTTATCCATAAAAATACCCATTTTACTGACTTTTAAGTAGAGAGTAGTCCTTTCTTCTTATGCTGGGAGTCAGAGTGCAACAGAGACTCTTCAAAAAGCTGTAAAAGCAACTCTAAATTTAAATTTTATTAGTTCATGAAAACTTTCTATTGATGCTCTCCCCCCAATTTTGGTTTTATATTTCAATTCAATCTCAAAGTACTTCTGAGCTTTGAAACCATATATTCTAAAATAAACTATGTCTTAAACAAGCGTAAAAGAGATAAAAGGGGGAAATCGAAGGCATGCCACAGCGAATAGGATTCAGACATTCCCTTTGCCGCCTCAGTAAAGATTCTTGTCCTGCCTCCTTTCATAGCTTCTTGGAGATGCCTCTGTGTAGCAAGACACAGGGACAGCTCTCACCTTCCACATGAGTCCTGCTCATGTGTATGTGGGACTCTTGGTACCTGGATTTTATTTTTGCCTAAAAATAGTAGTAAATTATGTTTAGATCCTTTAAAAAAATTCACAAGATTGTTGGAAATAAAAGTTATTGAAACTTTCATGTTTTTTTATGATAAATTCCAAACAATATACTATTACAAATCTGGCAGTCGCAGACAAATAAGAAAGAATAAAAATAAACCCATTAGAAGCTATCTTAAAACACTTCTCCAATATATATGCTTGAGGAAGGACAAAGATAATTAGGAAAATAGATGGAGAGTTGTTATGATTTAAGGGGTATGTGGGGACATTTTTAGGCACATCGAAGGCCTAAGTCCTAGTAAGCAAGAAGGGAGCTATGCTTAGTTTATAAGATTATCTCTGGGAGGGCGTGGCTTTTCAGCACTGTTTTTCCCTTTGCTAAGAGTCAGATGACTTGAGGAATGCAAACTGGAAAATTTTAATAACAAAGGTACAGAAGGAAAGGGAAAGAAGGAAGGAAAGCAGGAAGGAGTGAATTAAAACTGATCAACTTATGCATTGATTTAAATATTTGGAGAGTTTGAGTGGCATGGATTGAATGGTAGGAAAGATCTGTTTTATGGTTTAGCATGGAAGAACTGGGCAGACGACTAGCATGTTAAATATGTTTACATACATGTATATGTATACATACATAAACACACACACCTACAATTGTGTACCATAATATAGGCACAAAGAAAATTCAAGAAATAGGAAGACACCAATCATCTCTAGTTTGGCAAAGTCTTCAGGAAGATGTAATATGACATGGGGTAGAAAGCATGACTCACTCAGGAGGGTAGATTACAGAAGGTTGAGTACTCCAGACAGATAATTGTGTGGACTTCATGAAAGAGCAGAAAATGACAATGGAAACTATCAAGATTTTTTGGCAATTATCTAGAGGGTCACTACAGTAGCCTGGAAATGAGTAGATCCAGGACAGCGCTAGTGCAGGGGACATTGAAGTATTTAAGAACAGCGGTGAAAATAGGATAACCCTTGCCTCTCTTTGAAGGCCCGCTGATATTTACTAATCTTTGATTCTTTTATGGTGAAGTGTAGTTTAGATATGTGTTGATGAATTAAGTGGGCATTGTTATGTAAAATATGTAATGTGGAAGCTGTTGCAAAGATAGGAATTTAAAGCCGTCTAGATTTGCTCTGTCTTTAGCATGGTAACATGCAGGAGCCTTAAAGTCTTGTTTTGAGTATGTTGAGTCCAGGGAGCTTTACTTTAGTCATAGTCACCAATAAGTAGCTGAAAACTGGCTTTGTAAGTATGTGCAGGTGGGTGTCACCATCAGGGAGGTAGACAGTGTGCTCCAGATTCAGTGAGGGGATGAAATCTTGAGGGAAGGGCTATACTTTGGATTGAAGTAGAAAAAAAATACAGAAGAGGAGTATATAATGGCTCTCCAGAAGTATTGAATATTTAATGTTATTTAGTGGTTACATGAGGTAAGAATTGTCATTTGTAAAGGACAAACGATGTGCATAGAAAGCTTCTTCCCAGAATGGATGGTTGAGAATTCTCACCTTACTGTGAAGAGACCTCAGGAAAGAGGCATCAGAATATAACATGGGTTAATTTGGGTGTCTGTGTTGTGTCAAGCACTTGTAGCACAAAGGGTCAATTTCTAGAAAGGGTTTAGAGAGTTGGGATAACTTCCCTTTGAGATGGTGTGAGAGAAAAGGATTAAATGATAATCTGGAGAAAATCAGATAAAAAGAGGCTATTGAAGGCCCAGCTCTTCTCACTAAAGTAGATGGTAGTATTTGTAAAGAGCAAGGGAGCTTAGGATGAGCCAAGACATTTGAGATTTGTGGGAAATGTTGAAAGAGGAATGTATTCAAGAGAGAATCAAACTGATGCAAACCGGGGGCTCTCAGTGAGGCTGAAAGCTTAGCTAAGAATGAGTGGCATGAATTCTGCTGGACAGGGATCAGCATGGCTGACTGGCTTTCTCAGAAGGGCTCATGTGGGAGCTTGGGAATAGAAGCAGAGAGAATGGATTGTGGAATTGGCATAGGACAGGGAATTGGCAGGGTTTCAGAAAGTCATGGAAGAAAGAGGGACAAAGGACAAGCATCCTGTAGATGTGGCTGGAGTGTCTTTGTATTCACTGGTCATCATTTCTGGTTGGTAGAGGAGGAGGAGAGAGAGGAAGGGAGGAGGAGGAGGAAGATAGAGAAGGAATGCTTCCCAGCTAGCAAACATTGCCACAGGCAGGTGAAGACTCTAGCCGAGTGAGGGCTGCTTTGTTTGGTCAGTCAGCCTTCAAGGACTTGATATATATGATCCAGTGACCTTTACAGAGCTGTGAGGGAAGCTGTGGAATTTTGGGGTGTGTCTGGGCTTTTCCTGTTTCTTTCAACCTTATTTCCTGGATCTGGTTGAGATGATTTCATGGAAAGAAAGCCAAATAACAGTGCATTTTACCAGTATTATATTTTCATAGTAATAAAAGGGTGGGGGAAAACTGAGGAAACATAAATTGACATAGTGTACGATTATGCCAGTTGAAAATGGAAAATAGTCTAGAACAACAAACAACAGGGAAAAAAAATTCCATCTAACCACATGAGATAATGTAGATATTCTCTTGTGGGAAGGCAGAGGCTAAAGAGGGTGATTTCTGTCTCTATCCCTAAGTATCTGCGTCTGCTTTTGTTAAAAGCCAACTGTGTACATTGCCTGATTCTCGACTTTGGGATGATTCTAATGTTGGTGGTTCCCTGGTGGCAGAGTGAAGAGGTTGTAGCCCTTCTATTTCAGAGAGAGGTTGTGTATATGAACCAGTATTTTAAATTTCTCTCCTTCCTTTTTTTCTTTCCTCCTCCCTCTCCATTTCTGCTCTGTCCCTCTTGCCAGTAACAGTAGCTCTTCCCAAAAGGATTTAAAAGTCCAGCACTTCTTTCCACCTTAGCATGCATACCCAGGAGGAGTAAAGCTCTTCAACCTTAAGCTTCTGAAGTAGGAGTTCTAGTTTAAAGTTCTAATTCTGATCACTCAAACCCCAGTAAGCAGGAACTTACTATTTTAACCCGAAAATGTTAATTTTGCTTGTGGTTTTTACTTGCAGTCTACTTCTGTTTTCAGATTCACGCCCACATGAGCTGAACAAAGATGATTCACATACATGTGCCTTTCGGCTCGGTCTTTTTTGTAGTCTTAGGAATGGAGCTGGAAATGAGTTTTATGCTAGCACGTACATGTTAGTATTGACATTTGAAAGAGAAGGACCTGTCCCCAAGTGTTTGGTGCACCTGCTGTATATACATGGTCCCTTGAAGATTAAGAATGCTTATGTGCATAACTGTACCCATAAGGCATATAGCCATATGCAAATTGTGAGGGAGGATGTGAGGTCTGCTAAAAGGAATTGCAATCCTCGTTTACATATCACTGGAAGATTACAACAAATTCTTGTTGAAATATGTGACCAGTTAGTTGGTACCAGTTGTCAGTCAGGCAGTTGTGGTTTAATTCTGGAGCTTCTCAGAATGTGTAGTTACTGGAAGAGACACTCAGGATGATGAGAAGGATTTGGTTTTGTTGGCCTTGTGTTGCTGGTGACATCAGTTGAAGAATGTATGACACAGATCTTGGGCTTTACTTCTTTACTCCTTTATGTTGGTTTGAATTTGTGCAGAGCTGACACTCAAAATGAGGTAACTTGTATGTAGCAGAGCAGCTGTCAGAAACTCTGAAGTCAGATGGCGGAGTGGTCAGGAGCCAGCTCTGCCTTCTTCACCCAAAGCATAGCTTTCCTTATCTGTCTCATCATGGGGCAGCTTCTGACCTTTAGAGCATGTATGCATATAAACCTGGTTTCTTATTTTACCCAAGTTATAAGCAGAATTCTTAGTAAGTCCTTTTTTTTTCCTGAGAGGTTTCATCACTTCTCAGTAAGAAGTTAAGATAAATTATCAAGCACAAGAAAACAAGGAAGGAGCTCTTGGCCAGTGTGCAATGTGAAAAGCAGTTTTTTTTTGTTTGTTTATTTGCTTAGCAAACAAGTATTTAACATAATTTTCATATAAAACCAAGTAGCATAATCTGAGGACAAAAAATATAGTTTCTGTGTAACTCTTTATCTAAGGAACACTGTGTTGAGTTTTTTTCTGAAAGGAAAGTACTCCTACTCCTTGGGAAGGAAACAGATGGACGGCCTGGCAGGGATGGCAGTGAACAGAGATTTATAAGAAGGTGGGAACTCCTAACTAGCAGAAATGGTAAATGATTAATGTTGAAGACACGAGGAAAATTGGAAAATAAAAGTTGCTGATGGTTCTGTTCCTACCATTGCCCAAGATTTGGACTTCAGTAGGAAAATAGGCGGGAAGCATTGAAGACTGTGAGGGGTATTGGGAAAATCACTGTGTTTCCTTTGTAAAGATGATAAGCCTATCCGGATATCTAAGATAAGGGAACTGTACAATGACATCCTGTAGCTGAAGAATGGGTGAAAGGTAAAGAGATGATAGAGATCACAGAGCTACATAAATCCGGGTTGGTGGGGTTAAAGGAGAATTCAACAAATGTAGCATCCCAGAGGTGGGGCTGAGAGTGTTCCAAAGGCGAGTTAGGGAATGATTTCAGAGCCTTCTGGTTTAGGTTTCTGAGAACTGGCAGAAGCTCTACCTCCTGACTTTAAATTGAATCTGTATCAACAATTTGACAGTGTAAGAAATCAATGTCAATATAATTTTAATTCATACATCATTATTTTGTTTTTGTCCTTACCACAATTTGTCATAGCCTGCTCTGTCTTCTCTTTTTTGTTTACTTCAAAGTCAGAGTCTTGAGCTTTGAAATGCTGTTACAGATTAAACAACCCCTTTGGCTCATTGTTGAGTTCCAGTGCCCTTCATTCTTGTAAAAGTGCCAAATGAGGGTTCACTGCTTGGCCAGAGAACCAGAAAAGGAATTTGGTCCTGATCAAATCACTTTGAGCTAACAGAAAAGTGTTGAAAACTGAGACCACTGAAAGAGGGATTCTAAAGTACATTATGTGCATGAACAAAAATGTCACAACCAAACCCACAATGTAGGATGTAGTCTGAGCACTACACACTAATAATTTTAAAAGGAGGAGTAAAGAAAAGAAAGGTGAGCTTGACAAGATTAAAGATGAGGATATCGTGTTGACACAGGGGGAGATGGCAGAGTTTTAGTTCATTCTACACGAAGTTCATAGAGAACTAAGTAAAGAATCTACTGAGGACACCGTGTCTGGATTTCAGTAGTCAGTTGCACAGAATGTTTTTCCAACATTCTCTCTTCTAGGTAAGGTTAAGACCACTGTGTCCATAAGGACTACTAGAATGCAAATCCAGAGAATGAATTGAGGTAGTTATCATAGGGGCGAGAGAACAGGAGACATTTTAAAAGATACAGCCGTCACATAAGGCAAGGATAAACATTTATGTAGATTTACTTGCTGGTCAGCTTTGTAAACAACAAACTGAAGCGAATCAATCAAAGTGATATGGGAGATGATGTTAGCTAGTCATGGTGACAGGCTTTGGATAAGAGTGATTGGCAATTGCAGTTCTGCCTTAACCAGTTCCTTTCTCCTGAAGGACTAATGTCTGCATCTTTTGTCAGTTCTTGGGGGATGATGAGTATTGGATGTTTTCGTCTGAGTTTGTGTCATGAGTAATTCTTGAGGCTACTAAGACAAGAGTGCTACATTCCATGAACCTTTGAATGTTTGACTATAGGGTGAGTGATCCGGAGAAAACATTGCTGAGCTTGACAATTCCATGCCCCAGGATCAGATGACTGAAAAGTACATTCACCAGATTAGGAGCCTAAAGGTACTAGAGAATAAATGTTAGAGGTAATACATTCTCTTTCCCTTACCAAATTTCTTTCTAACCCTCTCTCCCTTTTTAAACATGGAGTGTGTAGTATCTTTCTCTGCCTCCTGATTTACTGAGAATAATTTTAAACGACCAGTGCATTTTATACCATCATTTAATGTTCATATTCAATCACATATTTATATTTTTGTAAATATTTCCATTTTGCTTATACATATTTTCCTTTGGCCACTTCAGTAGATAAGCTGGATCATTTATAGTTGCTTTGTTTATTTTTTGTTTTGTTTCATTTTTTTTTCCATTTTGAATCCAGTCAGACCTTATTCTTCTGAATTCTTTTTGAAGGAATTCATTTCAGATCTTGCTGAAAAGTCTCACCAGTTTTCAAAATACAGGTAACGATGAATTAATTGAATTGACTTAAGCATTCAATTTAATCCATAAATACTCAGAATTTATTTGTGATTATGTGTATTTTTTTCTGTTTATAACATCATGGATGTTTATCTATAAGCCTGTTTGTCCACCAATGTGTGTACAGTGGTTATTTATATGATCTTACGTGCTTTTTGGAAGAGAAGATTGTAATCCACTGGGAGGAATGAACGACGAAAGCTGGATTTGCTTTGTTCTGTAAAGGTCGTTAGGCTTCAGGGTTGTTGTGTTGTTTTGTTTTGTTTTCCTTTTGGATCAGTGAAGAAGTGAAATTCCAGGCCCCAGGTCTCTTCCTGAGAGCTGGCTTAACTTTATTTTTGGTTTTAAAGGTTATATTTGCAGAATTTCCACATTGTTCTGAGCTGCTGGGAA
>NW_022196903.1:11435157-11492655 GCF_008632895.1 Mastomys coucha
TCTTCTTCTTCTTTAGGGATTTTCACCTCAGATTTCTTAAAAAGTTGTCAACTAGAATACAATTGTCTGGGTTTTGAATGGATAATAAAATGACATTGTAGGAGGCAGATTTTATAGATGGGGACATAGGGATGCAGAGAGGTTAGTAAAGGTTGACAATATAGATATTTTGGAAACTGGATCTGTTAGAGATTACTGAATACGTAATTGAAGTATATGAGGCCTAACTTGTGTACGTCCCTAAATTTAAGCACGGAGATTTGTATTTTCTTTTCTGTAAAAATATAAGTGCACTGAACAGTTACTAGGGTTTAAGAGGATAGCTTACGAACTCTGTCATTGTTTATACATCCACTAAGTAAGCAAATACCACATAGACAATGAGAGGACAACATATTTCATGACTGCTTTGTGATTTTACCCTTGCCAACTTCAGGAGAATATTTGAGGGGACATAATAGTATGTTAAAAAAAGAAAAAATATATATTTAAACAGAATATTAGAAAAAGCTGAGGAAAACCCAGACTCTGTGGCCAGCGACTGCTCAGTCAGATGCGGGCATCCGAATTTGTTCTTGGATTTACTTGAAAGTGTTCACCCCCTCTTGCAACTGCCTTATCCACAAAGGAAAACAAAAACAAAAACAAGAACAAAAAACAAAACAAAACAAAACAAAACAAACTTCCCATAGGACAGTACTTTTCCTTAGTCAATCTATAGACATGGAGCTTGTGTAGTATTTCAGAAAGGGATTAGGAAGTGCTTATTGACTGCAATACCTTCCCCATGTATTTTTATAGCAGGACTTTGAAAGACAGCTATGTAAAAGAACAGTAATAGTCACCGTGGGTGAGTTCTGTGAACAAGACATTGCTTTCTAGATATGAGTTCATATCCCGTGATATAACCTATGTTCTAGGTACATTATTGATCTCAAAGATAAGAATCTTAACAAAGAATAATTTTTATAGCATTCACATAATTAGTAGTGGTCCCATTGGTGTGGCAAACTGATTTCAAACGTGTGCTACTAAGTATTTGTCTAGTGCAGAGTACAAACTAGGGATGATATGTCTGTCCTAGAGATCATAAAGATGATTCTTTTTTATTACCAGGGAAGGATGCACACATCTAGAATTGAAAACAACAGCATTCGCCTTACTTCTTGGAAGGCTGTGTATGTTCAGGACTTTGTATGGTCTCAACGTTTAATCAAGCATCCTTGCCCAATAACTTTGCTAATCCTAGCTCACTGTGAAGCAACAGTCTGCATTCCTTTGTTACTATGGTTTGTCGTAAACATTCCGTTATCAGGGCTGGAGAGATGATGGGTCAGTGGGTAAAGTGTTTGCTGTACAACTGTGAGGGTCTGAGTTCAGATACTCAGAACTCAAATTAAATTTAGGTGTGTGGACACATGTGTCCCAGCACTGCAGGGGTGGACACAGGAGCATCCCTGGGATCTGCTGCAGCCAAAATGGTAAGCTCCAGGTTCAATGAGAGAACCTGTCTCAAACAAACAAACAAGTAGTGAAGGAATGATGTAGGAAAAGTATCAACTTTCCATCTTCACATCCACACACATGGGTGAGCACACAAATACACACACACACTTATTCAAGTACACACATGCATATATAACACACACACACATATTAGCTATCAGAATGATACATTTGTTTGTGTATAAACTGGTGGGAACATTTCCGTTTACTAGTTTAAGTAATTTGTCTAATAGAAGGGATTGAGTTCACTGGTTTTGTCTACAAAAGAGAGAACTGTATAGATTACCTGATGACACATTCAAGTTCAAAACAAAGAACACCTAACTGACATTCCAGACTAAGGGCAGACCATGTTCCCGTGCGGTGTCATTCCATACAGTTTGAGAGAAGGGCTGAGTGAATAATGAGTTTTCTGTGCTGATATCAGCTGGGCCACAAGATTCTCCGGTTTCCCCACCTTCCATTATCATTGTGGATATCTGACTCTGAGACAAGATATATCTCTATTTGTAAAACTGAACTGTTTTCTTCCTAATTATATCATTGATGGCTGTGAAGATCAACTAAATATTATATATTAAAGTCTTTTGGAAATTTCCATGACAGTACTCTAATTGTGAAAATTCATTAACTTTTTCTTTCGACAAAGCAAAGTATTTTTATCTTTCTCTTAATAATATTACTGAGAAGCCAGACAGTGGTGGCACACGCCTTTAATCCCAGCACTTGGGAGGCCAGACCAGGCGGATTTCTGAGTTTGAGGCCAGCCTGGTCTACGGAGTGAGTTCCAGGACACCCAGGGCTATACAGAGAAACCCTGTCTTGAAAAACTAAAAAAAAAAAGAAAAGAAAAGAAAAAACTACTGAACAACTACCTATCAAGTTAATGGCTATTATATGGCATATATAAATTTTATGTAAATTATCCAATTTATTTAATCTATTTAATGTTTTTTAGATTTTTCTTGCTTGTTATTAACTTTTCTTTCTTGTTATGAATCAATTACTTGATTTCCCAAAGTGTTTGAGATAAGTAAGTAACATTATCAAGGTTTGAAACTTGGATAATGCCAACTGAGTAAAATAGTACAGAATTTTAACTGAAATAGAAATTCTATTTACTTGAAACCTCCTATAGTCGTTTAGCAAGAACAATCAAGATTATTTGTGAGGACTGCCTCTCACTATTGATGCTGAACTTCAATTATGTTAGTCATTTTGGAGGAAGAAATAATGTACTTAAATTGATCATTTGGAACCCTTATTTTTCACCCCTTTGAATTTTCTTTAACATGACTCATGCGTGTCACTTTTTCTAAGAATGAACTCAAGTCCTATGCCTACAAAGTTTTATTTTTAATGATTTCTTCCATTCTGAACATCCTTTAGTGTGTATGGGAATTTGGGCTCTATTGTTTACCCTTATGCAGTCAGTGACACTGAGTGTGAGATGGCCTTGGAAGCCCAACATTTCTTGTTTTCCATGTAGAGGAGGAGGAGCCTAGGGCCTTGCTCTACTCACACAGCTGTCATCCTTGGAGCCAGAAGGCTGACCCTGGACTGGTTCTACCACCTTCTGTTTTGTTGTGGCTTGGTTGTTTCATGTGTGTGTGTTTGGTCTCCCTGGCTGAGAGAATTGTTTTTAGGACATGGTCTCCTTGCTTATCTACAAATTATTTTCCACTTCTTTGTGTAGAAGAGGTGCATGGAGAGCTTGGCACACCTACAAGTATAACCCAGTCCTTTGGCCCTGTGGTAATTTTAAAAGACTTTCAATTTTTGGTAGCCAGTGTATATTTATTTTACAACATATATTGGTCAAATTGATTAGTATTTTAAATCATTCAGATTTTGAACTTTCATAGTTGTCCTGACAAAAAAGTATTACTGAATATAGATGTATGTGTTCATTAGATGATTAGGTAAACTTTCATTTTCTGATTCCTTGGACTCCTGTGTTGAGCAGGTGAATACTAAGATATGGATCTTACTACCTGTCTTGCTTGGAACCATTTCTTTTTTGACATCACTCTTCCATTTTCCAAAGCCACGTGCACTAGATCCTCTAAGGTTAGGGTCTGAACATTTGTATGTGGCAAGATTTCTTGGCATGGTTCTGACTCATCAGCAAAACCAAGAAGCATGACTTAGAATAATTCACTACATGGAGGAGAAGATCCCATTGGCTATACCTGTAAACTCTTACAGTTGGGTCTGTAGTGATGTCCTATGCTAGGGAAATCACTTGAGGCTGGAGGCCTCCACTCTAGGCCTACACCTAGTAACTGAATGGCAACTACAAATCTTCATATATCCAGAATGCAATGGACTGAATCCTTGGCTTTCCAATGCCCATGTCACAGCACAGGCCTCTGTTGATAATGATCATCTGTTATTAAACATTGTACCATACCTACATTGATAATGGTCATCTGATAAATATCTAACTCATCTGAAGAAGGACACAGGTGGTTGGAAGCTGTTGCCAAGGTTGATTCTATTTGGGTGTTGTCCTTTAACATGCACAATTGTCCATCACTGAAATCCCTCCTTCTCCCTTCCTTCCTTTTCCTTACTGATATATGTAAATACCCACTATGTATGAGGCCAATATCTCATATTCCTTTAAGATGAGAAAATGTAAAATAATACAAATAAAATGGTGTCCATGCATTAGCTTTTCCTAGCGCTGTCAAGTGGTCATAGAAGCCTAGTTAATACAAGTAATGAATTAGCCTAAGACAATTTAAGTTTTGACTGGGAGCAATAACTGAGCCTGGCCTTGGGCTGGGTGCAGTAGATCATCACAGGACAAACTAGAGACTAGCTTTTAAGCCAAGACATTTAGTTTTCAAAGGAGGCAAAGTTGGACACCCTGGTGATTGTAATGTCCTAGGAATCACTCATGACTTATTTCCCCTTTGAATCTAATGAGACATGGAATGATGTTTTTTTTTCTTTTCCTCTTTTGACTTCAGGATACTAGGGATCATCTAATTCTAGAGTTTGCAGATAAGAAAACTCATTTAAAAAATCATGATGAACTGTCTCTTAATAAGAATTTGGGGTAGAAGGAACTCCATTTCCCCCCTAGGAGTAGGTTACATCATCATAAATCCATGTGTATATGGAGCACATGTCATTGCCATTTATTCTGTGAGAAGTTGAGAGGGTCTGTGCTTAGCACTCGAATATTGGACATGATTCAAATATGCGTCAAGTGTGTCTAGAGGGTTTATTCATACCTATTTTCTTTTAGTCAGCAATGCCTCATAATGCCTCGGTTTCATGAATTAATTTTAATGGAATTAAACTTGAACAGCTCAAAATTATATAATTAATTTCATTCAGCTTCAATTAAAGTTACTAATTGAATCAAGCCTACTAGCATGACACCTGGCGGCAGTTGGCTTCGTAACAGTGTGAGCTTGTAGGACTGCTGATAAGCCAGTTCCTGTGAACTAGTGGGGGCCTAGAAAGGCTTTTTTACTGATAGTCTCCGGAAGGCCGGGGTTGACTATAGCAGTTAAGAATTCTGGAATTGTTTAAGAAAGTTAAGATTTTAATTGAAGCAAACACATCTTTTGAAGATTACATTTTTCCCTCTGATAATGCTGAATAAATGTTACATAAATCTAGAACATATTGGTTTAGTATACTTTAATTTATATTTCACTGACATTTGAATATGGTTTTGCAATCTAAAAATGTCTAAAATCACCCCCTGCTCTGCTTTTTGTAGCAATCTTAGCCTCTGGGTTTCATCCTGAGTTTACACCCAACTATTTCTCATGTGTTGAAATGTGCTTTGTGACAGAATTGTTAATTTCTTGTGAAATCTCTGTGATACATGAAGCTTTTAGCCTGTGCAGAAATTTCTTCTCCCTTCTACTGGAAATGTTAAGATTGACTAAAAACTTCTGTCTGAATTGAGTCTCCTTCATTTCTTTGCCTCCGTAGCTTGATATCATGGCATTTTTCTGTTCTTCCCTAATGGTACAGAGTCTATTCTCTCTGCTGATGAGCTCAGTAATTGGAAATGTTGCAGCAGTAGAATTTGAGGATGATGACTGGTGTGGGTCCAGCAAGGTGCCAGGGATTGACTTGACTGGGGAAGCAAGAGAGAGAAGAGAAGACAAAACTCATGGACACACACACACAGTAGGGATCAGGTGTACTGGGCTCTCTGATGGAGAAGCCACAGCACTCTGGAAGCTCGTGTTTATTTTCCACAGTTGAGCATGAAGGCAGTGTTTACAGTGTACAGCTGAGTCATGCAGGGTTTATGGATACCGGTGAATCAGAGAGGCAGATTTTAGTTAATATCAGTAGAAGCAGTGTCTACAGGATAGCTTTTTCAGGTTGTAAGGGAGGAGGTATGGCGTATATTTTCTGCATGCACCATGACTATTCACTCTTGGACTAGAGGAAGGTTTTGGAATCTATCTGAGCCTCACATGGTGTGGAATGTGCCAATTCTCCATGGGCCTAAGGCTTTGATCCTTGATGTGGCTGGCTCATGACCAACAATACACATTTGCTCAAGACTTCACCCACTCCCTGCAGACTAGCTAGCTCTACCTTTGTTTATGGTTTGCACATTCAGATGCTCAGTTTTCAACTCATCTATCAGACAATGAAGTGCATGAAGGCTGCGTAATGTGTTATATTTCAAGATATGGACATCATCCAGTGAAATGAATAAATGTTTGTGTATATACCATATATCTTTATGTACATAATGTGTAAGTTATCCTCCCATTCCTTAGATGTTTTACCATCAAATCTAGTTGAAAAGTTTGATCATTTCCAACCCCGTCCACTTATCTATGCAAACCTTACTTAGTTTCTCACATCTGTTGCCATTACTGATATATCATTCAATTAAACTCTCTCCTCAGTGTCTATTTGAACTTGGCTAACTCTCCACTTCAGTTCTTATATTAGCTCTTTTTCTGCCATTATGATAAAACACTCCAACAAAAGCATCTTAAGGGGGACAAGGTTTACTGTGGAGAAATTCAGTTCCCCATGGCACAGAAGACAAGGCAACAGGAAAAGAAGGCACTGGAGCCGGATCAGGAAGTTGTCTGGTTACATTTCTTGTGCACTTAGGAAGACCAGAGTGAGTGGAAGGTGAAGCATGCTAGGATACCTCAACACCTACTCCAAGTGACCCATTTCTTCCATTGAGGCTTGACCTTGTAACATTTCCGCAATCTTTTCAAATAGCTCCATCAGTCCAGACCAACTGTTTACATATGCGAGCATATGTGCGTAGTCTCAGACTCTTTCTCTCCCTGAATCTGTCTCTCCTCTCCTCTTCCTCTTCTTCCTCTCTGTCTGTCTCTTTCTGTCTCTTTCTGTCTTTTCCCCCCTCCTCTCTCTGTATCTCTGTCATATCCAGTGAATATATAAAGGATGTAGGAAAAGTGGATCTCCTGAGGGTAGCTCCTTATACATTATATGAAATAGAATCATTCATCATAGTCCCCCAATCAATTAGGATTGAGGTTGTTTATTACTCTCCTTAATAGGTAGCCCTAGTCATTTCACAGAGCTTCCATAGCTTCTTTGATTTGTTCCCCTTGCTTTTGAATTAAGTCCAGGTTTCCTCTGTTGACATTCAGATATTCACATTCTATCTTCATCAGAACTTCACAGCCTCACCTCCTGCTCCTCTGAAAGAGCTTCCTAGCCTGGAGCTTGGACCTTTGCCCAAGTGTCTGCTTTTGGACTTTTCCCATGCTGCTCTTCCGCCTTTCTCCCATGTGACTTTTTGAAGTTCTTCTAATCTTTTAGAAACCATCCAACGTGCTCCCTCCTCTATAGTGTCTTTCTTGATCTCTGAATCCTGATGAGACTTTTTTTCCCTGGTCTTTTGAACTCCTTTAGTGCTCTGGACCTTTCATAGCATGCATTTTTACCTTGTGTTATAGGTTGTGTGTTGTTTGACTTATGCTCCCAACAAGACGTTCCATTTCCTTACATGTTGTCTCTCTACCCGAGAACTCATAATCCTACATAGCAACCTCTCATCCTAAGCGCTTGGCTCTCTGAGGAGGCATTGCCCACTCTTTGCCTTTTTCCTTCGGTTTCCTCAGAGAGACCTCTGTACCTGTTTCCTATATCCTCACTGCCCAGTTACTTCTCATTCAGCTGTGCTCTGGCTTTCATGTCCATCAATCATTTGTAGCCTCTTCTCCTTTGATACTTTTTCTGTCTCACCTGCCTCCTACCTGTATGGACTCACTCGCTCTCATCCTTGATGTAACCTTTTTACATTCCTCTCTGATGACAGATCACTTGCTGCACTAAAACTTATTTACTGAGATCTTGATAGGGTTTTATTTTCTTGGGAGCATGTTTCCTTAATGATGAAAAGATAGTAGGAGCCCAACAAATGTTAATGGCCCAAGAATATATGCAAACACTCAGTAACTGTATTATTATTATTATTATTATTATTATTATTATTATTATTATTATTATATTTCCTTAACCTATGGCAAACTTGGAAGCACTAAGAAAAACTTCAGTCATGTGTGGATCTGTACACCCATGCTTCCAGAGCTTGGGAGATACTGGTAGGAAAATCAGGAGTTCAAGGTCGTCTACATAGAGAGTTCCAGGCCTATGTGCTGTGAGATTCTGTTTCAGAAAAATCCTGAAACAACAGTCCTCCCCGAAATACAGACAGGTAGCATTCACCAAATGATAATAAATGTTTACTCTCTTTCAGAAGCCTGTAATGAGGACAGTACTGAGAAAGATAAAAGTCGAGCTACCAGCAGCCACACCAGGTGTGGACTGATGCGGGACCAGTCCCTTTGGAGAGATCCTTCAGATGGCGAACTCGTCAGAAGTAAGTATTTCTTAAGTGAGCCTTGCATCGACTCAGGGATCTGCCTCTGATAGCATACCCTCAGTTACCTTCCCGAGTAATTTTGCTACACATCTCTAAAGCTGACAGTGTTTCTATTGGTGCTGTAATCATCAGAGCTAAAACTAGGCTGTAAATCACTATGAGCTTTCATACCTTCTTTAGAATGGAATAACTGGCCTGTAAACATCATGCTCTACTGCTATTTAGTCAGTTAGCTCTTTCTTGAGTGAGGACCCATTGGAAATCAGGCATCCTTAAGTATCGGTTGTATACAATATCAGATCTAAGGGACAAAATGCTCTTGTGGCTGCTATTCTTTTGGCAATTGATACCTAACTTGTTTTTATGTTGCTACTTGTGTCTTTTTGATGTCCCTGAGGTGGCTTTAAAGAGTATTTATAAAGCATTGGTGTATTTATTTCACTCTGAGAATGTTATGAAATGTGGTTCAGTGTGAGACCTTAGACTTGGAACTTATGTCTAGTCTCTGAGTCTCTCTAGGTTGCTCAAATTATGTTTGCCATTGAAAAGAATTTAGCAAAGGGAAAAGTGTAAATAGCCATATTTGAAAAAGCATAGAAGGAAATCTTTTGAATTTTTGTCCTGGTTACTTTGTCTCAGTATTAGTGTGCTAGAGTGCAGAGAATGCATTTCTTAGATTCAAGTGTTGTACTATCTAATTTAATTTTAACTCATCATTTAAGACAATTTATAATATAGATTCCCTCTTGTGTTATATTCTTTTTCTTCAAAAGTTTTGGTGTTACATTCTTCTGAAGAATGGTCACAGAAAACTCAAAACACCAACTTGGCAGAAAATTAGCTACACTAGTAAAAATATTATTGAAAGACATTCATAGTTTTTCTTTCTAAAAAAGTTCCCCAAACATGTTTTCTTTCTCTTAACTTTAGGTTTGAGAAGGGATAGGAAGGAAGGAAATGTAATGTAGAAATTAGTGAGAAATAGGATTTATATAGCCTTTTCCAAAATATCACATAAATAGCATTTGAAGAAAGCAGTTATCCCACAATATGTATTGATCCCCCTTTATTGAAATATTAACTCAAAAATTGGGAAACATAAGGTTTGGTGAAATACTGGCATATTTTGCATATGATTTCCTAGAAACTAGACTTGGTGCAAAGGTATACAGGAGAGAATTTAAACTCCACTTATTGGAGACACATGTGTAATTCACCCTCCCTCTCTTTGTAGAAGCAGAACTGTAAGAGTTTCATTTAATGGATTTATTTCTCCAGTCTTCTTTCCCAAGCCCAGAGTAAAAAAAAATAATGTAAATAAGATCACTTAAGGCAAAGCCTCAGATACACTGTGGTAGATTTGGATTAATGTGTTAAAGTTTGGTTTTGCTACTTGGTAGGATCCTAGATACAGAATTCATCTTGTTAAAAGACAGGATTTAAAGTGAAATGTTCTTTCCATTGTCTTTACCGGTTAAGTGGACACGGATCAAAAATATTGCAGGAAATGGTTTCCTTACTGAGATAATGATGCAGTGTGTGCCATGGGACACTGGAGCATTTTGGAACAAGTGTTTAAGTTGCTACTAATGTTCACAAAAAGAATGTAGAGATAAGGAGATCTATCACCACCTATGAGAGTGCTGCAGTGACCATTGGCAGATAAATAGACTCGTGAAAATAATAGCCATAGCCTGTAATACCACTGGAAACCCGAGCTGGCAAGCGCTTTCAAATACTTGTGGGTGAACATGTGACTCAGAATGAGGATTAAAAATTCCAAACCGTCTTATTTCTGCTAGTTTCCCACTCATGCTTTTGTCGATGAAGGCTATCTTGTTGGATATGTATAAGAAACATTTGAAGTGGAACAACTTAAGAGCATGCTAAATGTGACTCCATCCCAGACTAGCATCAAGAAGTCTCCTACTGTGATAGCAACAGCTAGTCCATCTCCCTGATTTAGAACTCCATGAAGCTGTCTGCCTTCCCTTGTTGACCTTACCCAAGGGAGTCAGAGTCCTCAGCCATTTCTTCCTAAGTCAGTGTCTGCTTCCCACATTAGGAGAGATGGGTGTTTTCTTCTTGCTTTTACTGTCCAGGGCATTGTGGAGGCTCAGCAGATCTTTTGTAATAACAATAGGCCTTGGCGAGGGAGCTGGTGGCTCAGAACTCCGCAGGGCTAGAAGTGAACATCATCAATGAGTCACTCCTGGCTTGCTCCTGGTCCAGGAGTCCTGTGTGGCTCCCCGACTGCCTTGGAAGAACAGGACAGCTGGCTTCCACAGAATTGATGCGAGTGTTCCCACTGAGGTGCTAGGTTGGCTGGACAGAGAGAGAGCATCAGAAAAAAAAAAAAAAGAAAAGAAAAAGACAGCTGGAGTGTGGGAACAGTTTCAAAGCTCAGCCCACTCTTTTTCCCAGTCTTCCATGGGATAGCTCAGCTGCCTAAGTCAAAAGTGCAAAGAGCAAGGGTTGAATCAGACTGAGTTTTCTTTATCTGTTCTTGAGAGCAGTTTCTGAGGGCTGGTGACTCACAGGCTGTCTCTACTGTCCAGGATGCCTGCTGCGGCCCTCTCTGTTGGACATTTAGTGGGTAATTTATAATGGACCGATATCTGGCATAGCGAGGAGGCTGATTGCCCTGTTCTTCACAGAGAATAAAACGGCCCCGGAAAGTCAAGGGAGTGGCTGCTTTGGAAATTACATTCTAATTAGAGGGTATATTCTCAGGCTTCCTAGATGAGATCCAAGCACTCTTTCTAAATTATTCCATGAACTTTGACCTTGACCTCTGTGGACCACCGGCTTGTAGCTCTAACTCTAGCCCTGAACCCTGAACCCTGAACCCTGAACCCTGAACCTGAGTTGGTTCCTGTGCTTGGTGGAAACTTGAGCTTTTCTTCTTTCTGATTGTCCTTCTAGAAGAAACCTGGCAGGTGGCCCACATGGAACTGTGATTTGAAGGCGTGTATTTCAGATCTGTTGCCCCTGAGTTTCTAGCTTATTAGAGAAAAAAAATCCTTTCTGGAAGTAATAAATAAAAGAAATCCATATGGAATGGAACACGTTGAATAAATAGGCCACACAGAGTCTAGTGCAGGAATATGCCCGTGTGAATATCTTTTTTACAAAATTTAAATGATATAAAAAAAAGACAGTTCTAACTACTTAACGTTTGTATGTTTGTTTGTTTTTTAAAGTCTTAAATTAGCAAAGAATTAAAAGCATAATAGTGGTTTTCTGAGGGAATTTTTAAATTGGAAAGCTTCTTTTCTATTTTTGATTTTAAAAAGAGATCCTTAAAATGCGTAAGAAGCATTCATATTCTGAGAAAATACTTTTGAGTGTAATTTAATTTGGGGGGACTTATTTCAGATTTCAGAATTTAAATAAATTTTCTTATTTTGTTTTGTTTTCCCTGAGAGCATGGGCTGGAACCCTGGGTTTTCCCTCTAGAGGAGGACATATGTTGTGATATATAATTTGAACCTATACTTTTTAGTAGTGCTTTGTTTTAATAATCACCAGTTTCCTGAATTCATAAAATAGACATTGCAATGAAGTGACACCCGAGTTAATATTCATTTTTCTATTTAATCTAATACACATGAATCCATAAAAAGTAATTGGCAACATTGCATGCTTTAGTTATAATTAAAAAGAAATGATCTTGGGGTGGTTACCAAGATAGGAGGGGATGTTTATGTGTGTATACGCAAATGCATACATGTGTGTTCACTTGTCAGTTTGTGTATATGCATTTACATATAAATGTACATGTATGCACACAAGCATCTCTACCGACAGGCACATAGCATGTGTCATCAATGTTTTGGTTTAATTTAGGTCAAATTCTACTGTTCTGGTTATTTCCTATGAAGCACTTACATTTTTCTTTGTTCTTCTTCTTAAGTGCCTGAGGTCCCTCTTGCAGATTTTTCTAGGTCTTTCTGAACATTCCTGTTACTTAACTTTATCCATGGACACTGCTTTGTACATAAATGCCTCTAATTCTAAATGCCATTACTTAACTCCCGAAATTTTCCTCAGCTTCTCTTCTAAAATAAATTTCCCATTAAATTAAACTGTTTGGTTCAGCTAATTCTCTCCTTTGTGATTTTTATAGAATTCCCATGATCTGAAGCAAAGTTAGAATGCTCTACTTAAATGGTAATCCCCATTCTGTTTAACCCATTTATTCATTTTGAAGAGTTTTTAGCTCTCATAATAGTAAGCACTTAATTGGCAGGAGAATGCAAGCCGCTCTCTAATTCATACTTGCCCGTCCTTATCGAGCCAGAGCTCCTTGCGTTTCCACTCACCCTCCTACTTGAAGCCTTCCTCTTGGCATCCTCTGAATCTCCTCTCCATATCAACAGGCTCTGCTGTTAGGAACTCTATTATTTCTTTTCTGAGCCTCTGCCAGCTTAGAGCTGATCACCCTTAATGAACACCATTCCATCACTCCAGGGGATTCTGCCTGTGTGGAAAACAGAGAAAGAAAGGCAGGTGCTTGGGCATACTGTCATATACTTAGAACACTTCTTATTTCGATGAGAGGGGGGGGTCAGGGAGAGGTTTTGATTTAAGAATTTTCCGCAGCTCTCTTGTTTGAATGCAGATTTCAACAGCTATTATTTGGCTTTCGTTAGAGTTCGTTTTATATGAAACTAAAAATTATCCCCCATTGATGTAGTACCTGGCAAGGACTGGTGGATGTAGCTTATTAAAAATCATGCTTCTTATTAATTTCAAGCATTGCCTGACACTTCATGCTCATTCATGTCTCTGAGAAGTACCAGGATCAAGCCGTACTGACTTTTGAGCTGCTCAGTGTCCTTTCCTGCTCTACCCAGCTGTCAGTAGATTCTTTGTTTTTCACTGTGCTGACCAAGTGTGTACACCCACTAGCGCAGTTGCTTTGCTTATTGTCCCAGAGCAGAACATTTAATCATCAGTTATTACCAAATCAAGCTGATGGTTTGGTTTCCAGGTGGGGTGTGAGTAGTTGTTAGTCATTTTTGGGAGGTTCTACTGCCTTTCCCTCCTCTGTTAACTAACCGTAGCCATCTAGACCCCTATTGTTAGAGCAGAGGTGAAGTTTCCTGACACAGTTCACCTTAGGGTAGATTGTTCCACGCTCATCCTGGGTTCTTTCCCTTAACTGGAGAGGACTATTTTTCATCATTTGTGTTAAACATTTTTTTATTATTATTATTAATCATTCCATTAGTTTACATCTCAAATGATAGCCCGCTTCCCAGTTAGCCCTCCACTATCCCCCCGTCCCACATCTACCTCCCCCTTTCGCCTTTGGCTGTATGAGGGCACTGATATTAAGTGTGAAAAGACCAGTGGAAATGAACTGCTAGGGAAAGGGTTCTGATTGTGTGGTTAGTCCTGGTGTTGGGTAAGTTACCTAATATCAGTGAACTCCTATTTCTTATTTTCCAAATGGAGCTGCTAATACCAGGAGGCCCATTGTGTCATTTTGCGGATTCTACCAGTGATTTTGTGTTCCATTGCAGGAATGGATGGTGAGTTAGTTCATCAGTGTGCATTAGTATTATCCTTGAGCTGAGCTATGAATTTTGAGAGTTTTCTTTTCATTATGGTTCCATTGAGCCAAATGCTTGGAAGCACTAAGATACACAGATACCTGATATCATGGCCGCAGGTTTGCTGCATTCAGTTGATTAAGAACTTTAATGTTTTATAAAGTAGCAAGATGTATATAATCCATTATACAGTATGTAAAAAAAATATTGAGTTGCACTTACAGAAACAGGTCTTTGCATGGTATGCATGCCTCTTTAGCTTTCCCCAAACCACATTTTTTTCTTCTTCTTCTAGATCAGGGGTTCCTAACCTGTGGGGTAAGACCTCTTTTGAGGTCAAACATCCCTTCCATAGGGGTCTTCTGTCAGATATTCCTGCATAGCACACATTTGAATTATGATTCACAATAGTATCAAACTACAGTTATGAGGTAGCAATGGAATAATTTTATGGTTGGGGCTTGCTACCACATGAGGAACTGTACTGCATTAAAGTGTTGCCGCATTAGGGAGGTTGAGAACCACTGCTTTAGATTCATTCCAGGTTAAGAACTCGCGGTTATTTCTGTGAAGACCATGTTAAACTACGTTAAAGTTCCTCTAGTTATGTGCCACACAACACGTGTTGACACGATTGTTCTCCTGCCGCTGTTTTTGTTCTTATTTACTTGTGTATGTTCATCCTCCTATGCTAGGGCATTTGCCTTTTAATCCATATCATATATTTGTCTGCCACAGATTTTCAAGTTCTTCCCGGTCATCCTAATGTCTTTCGCTCCTTCCTTACCAGCTATGTGCTTGATCTGGAGTGCAGGGAGAGGATAAGGGCTTACCGCTGACCACCTGAGATGGAGCTTCTCATTTGTAAATTTTTCAGGCCTCTAAGAAGAACTGAGGCCTGGGAATTATCATAGAGATCATCTCAAAAATGCTAACCTCTGAAGGAATAAATAGCATTTAATTATCAAGACCACAAGTGCTGTGGTCTAGATAATTTCAGTTCTCCAACCTCAAACTTCCTGCATCTGAAAATTCTGAGAACTTTTACAGACATTATTTGTGTTTGTAGACTGTCTTTTTATGAAACTTTTGGGATTAGGACTTGAACTAAAACTTTGAAAGAATGTGTTACGGTTGCTTTGTTAACTATTGAGTAACATTGGGGATTAAGTCATGATCCATGCAGGTGTAGCTTTTACATGTGAAATTTATGATCTTGTGGGAGAGGTAGTTTCTCTGGAGATGTTTGCTTGTGTTAGCAATACTTGAGGGAAAAGTGCAGGGCTACTGTATGTTTACTAGGGAGAAGTCCAAGTCCTGACATGGGAAGGGTATCAGAGAGAGCTCTGCAGAGGAAAGCCATGAAGAAGCTATGCCTGTGATTCTACTAAAGTGGTTTAGGTAACTGAACGGTGTGCGTGTGTGTCTGTGTGTCTGTGTGTGTGTGTGTGTGTGTGTGTGGTGTTACAAGCCTAAAGCACAGCACATTTTTGGATCTAGAAATAAGAGAGGGAATAGTTGAGTGGAGTTGAAGTTTGGCATAAACTGGGACATAAAGTGTGTGATTTAGAGGAAGAGAGCAATGAGAGGGAAAGATTTCTGTAGGTGAAGACGGATGGTGTTGGAGTTTTGACCTGATAAGGTTTATGCTGTTTCAATCTGTACTTATTTCTGGAAGATTGTTTTTGTCGTACTTTGTAAATGAAAATGAAAGTAAATGGAAATGAAAAGGACTGAAGTCAGTAGCAAACTCATGATAAGACTGTTGTGTTAATCAAGATAAGAAAGGAAGGTGTTTTGTCTAGATTATGTCGCAGAGGACTGCAGGAAGGAAGAAACAGGGAGTGGCTTTCTCTCAAGAGTCTCCCTCTTTCATTCAATAGGGTCTCACTCTAGGCAAGACTGGCTTAGAACTCTCTATGTAGACCAGGCTAGCTTTCAAACTCATGGCAACCCTCCTGCCTCAGCTTCTGGAGTTCAGATGTGAATCATTTGGTATTATTCACAAGGTTCATCATTTGGTGAGACAGAGTCAGCCAGGTGAAACAAGTGCTGGGAACAAGGCCAAGGATTTTGACTGTTAATCGTTATGCAAGGACAATGGGGGAAGCATTTAAGGACCTGTCGTCAGATGGTTTAAAGTGATGAGCTATGGAGAAAGAAGACATGAAGAGGCTTGCAACTAAAAGAACAAAAATTAATATTCCAGAAAGGTTTCTGTTGTTTCAGAATCTAGATATAGGACTCGTAGTTGTTGCTGGATAGGAAATGTGGAAAGATAAGTACAAATATAAGAACAGAAAATATGGATTTAAGGAATGTAGGTGGAACCATTTTAGGTGAGATCAGGGTCTAAGTGTGGTCATGGGGATGAACAACTGAGGGCTAACTTCAACAAAAGCTTTGGAGGCTTTTGGAAAAGTCCCATGATGCCGAGCAGGGAAGCAGATATCCAGGTGTTTCTTCCTGTCAACAGACCCAGTGAGGGATAAAGCTGGGGCTTCAGCTGCCTGGATGCTACACCTGGGCTCTGTGCTGCAGTGCCCTTACCTGCAACAGTGCCCGTACCCGATAGACGCTGTTTCCTGCCTTGTGCTTTTATCTGCTTGTGGGTAGATAGCACAGTAGCTTGATATCCCCAAACTAAGCCTCTGAAAAGGTGGGAAATGATGCAGATCATTTGAGGCTGCTGATCTTGATTATTATATAACTCTAAGGAGGTTTGTCCATGTAGTCATGATGAGTATTACCTTCATGATATGGATGTTTCTAGCTATCTGTATCCTGTATATATGACACTGCATATATATTTTCTTACTACAAGGTATATGGGCACTCATTTGTAGTAGTTCTACTGGAAAGTTCGGTGAAATTGACATATAGGGGAAAGGGGTATCTACTTAATATTGTGTATGCATTTCTGATCACCTCCTTAAGTGAATTATTTTATTACATTAAATGTAACTTGATAATATTAAAACAAAACAAAAAACCCAAGTATTCCCACATAGCAAAAATAAAAGGGTGGGAACCAGCTTCCTGAGACAACAGAGTCCACCCAAGCATATATAGGGCAAGCTTCAGGTTGTGGGCAGGCTAGGAAATTTTATTTTATTTTTCCTTCAGATTCTGAAAACAACAGAAACCACCACAGGATGGACGATAGTACAAATGGAGAGAGAGAGAGAGAAAGAGAGAGAGAGAGAGAGAGAGAGAGAGAGAGAGAGAGAGAGAGAGAGAGAGAGAGAGAGAGAGAGAGAGAGAGAGAGAGAGAGAGAGAGAGACAGAGAGAGAGACAGAGAGAGAGACAGAGACAGACAGAGGGAGACACACAGAAGAAGGGAAAGAGAAACTTATTCCAAAACCACTGTGAATTTTAAGCAAACAGAGAGAGAGAGCATTAAATTCAATGCTGGGCCATTTTAAGGACTGGGCTCTCTATAGATATCCATAAATGCTGTAAGTCAATAAAGCTGGGTATGGATGCAGTGGTGTAGTCATGAAGGAGCAGGGATCTAGTTTTGCTAAGCATGAAACACTACTGTATCCTAATTTTATGATTTACTTCTCCCTGAGTTCTTGCAATTCATGGTGAATGAGGTTTTCTGGGTTTCGGCAAATCTGTTGATCTCTTAACAAAACTGAGTAGCTGATAGAGCTGAGGGGGAAGTAACTATGAGAATCTCTGCACAGTGAAGCTTCTCCATCTGCACTGGCTACAGCCTATAGGAGGGTGAGACTTGCTTTCAGCTCAGTCCATGGCTTAGAACAGAGGGTGAAGCTGTACACAATGAGAGAGGTTGTGGAAACCTCTTTTAACCCCTTTCAGAAGCTCTGTTCCCTTCTCGCCACAGCAGAGGGGAGAATCAATGCTATACCTTGTCCCGTTTCTTTCAACTAGTCCTCAGGAGTTAGTAGCAAATCGCTGCTACACAGTTCTCACTAAAAGCCGGACTCTTGCCGAGTTTCTTGGGTTCAGCCGCAAGATACACAAAAATCAGGGGAAATCGCTCTAAAGCTCTCAAATGGTGCTATTAGAGGGTGAAAATTACATTAAGTGAAACAGAGACGGGAGCAGATACAGAATGTGTTCTGCCTTGGAACATTATTTAATTAAATACATTTGCCATGGCTCTTGAGAACTTGTGAGAACTTGGCCTGGAAAATTTAAGAAATAGAGATTCCCACCATCTCAAATTGTCATGAATAATTGATTCATGCCAGTATAACCAGAAAATGGCCGTTCGGCTCATCTCTGGATGCTGCCTGCCATTCCTTGTCCCCTTCCCTACTTTGCAGATTGTCCCTATCACTATTCCTTTGACATTACAAAGCTGCTGTCCTTACAAGAGCAACAACATGTCCCACTTCTTTTATGAAGTCAAACAATTCTACACACAGTAATTTACTATTGGAAACAAAGTTAAACCCATTTTCCTATATATCCACATTTTCAATACTTGAGTTCAATACTGACGTTTGTATTGACAATTTCTTTTAAAGATCCATGACACAACTGACATTCTAAATAACTTTAAGTAACTTGGTTAATTTTTAAATGACTTACATTTCTAGGCTTATGACCCAATGAAATAAAACATGTATAATTATTAAAATATCCTTTTAAAAGATAACTTGAATAATATTGACTTTTCTCTAAGTTCCACCTTTGTTTAAAATTACTAAAGGCTTAATGAATAAAATCTCATTGTTTGAATGCTTTTAAATGTGATATTGGTTGAGATTTCCAGATGACAGTGGAAAGGAGAGAACTGACACTTAGTGAATCAAAGAGTGTGTTATATGACTTTGACCCTTTACTCAGCATGCATGCCTCTGGGTTAGCCCGAAGGTGACACCTGAACTCTGACTAGCATCTTGACTTCCGAGTCATGACTCCACAGTGTTTGGTTGACCGAGAACTTCTTTTAACATCATCGATTGACATAGATTTCCCTTTGAAGGGTTAACTAAGTTTCTGCTGTTTTACAAATATGGGAATACCTTTGTTTTTATTAGCAGCAAAGTCTGTTCCACCTAAGATTTTCAAATCTGGAGTTCACTTTCTTGTTTTTCCACAACTTTGCCTTAGAAGTAAATATGGCTTCCAGGGCTCTAGATGATAGAGGAAGAAAATTATGTAGGTACCATTCAAGGTTCTTTTGTGTTTTACACTTACATTCCAGTAGACTAATTTTTCTACTTATCCTTTCTGTAGTATTTGCTGGAACACAGCTCCTGACAGACATGTAACTTCCTTTCTGCCTCTAGTTCCACTGTCTGCCTCTGTGGTGAGCCTGGGCTTCCCTTCTCTGATTGCCTGTGAGCATTTTACTGATGTGAAGCTTAGCATACCATTCCTTCTAAGGTTGTGTCAACGATCATGAATTCCCAGACATCCACATCCTGCTTCCCTCAATGTTCTTTTCTTTTTAGCCAGTGTTATGATTTGTGATTTTGGTTAAGTCCATGCCTATAGTCACCTGGCTCTAAGTTATGGAGATTAGTCCAATTACCACAGGAAACTTTCAGGGTATGATTCTGGTGATTGAATCTGGGGCTAACTTCAGGCCTGCTTTTGATCTCACCACTTGTGTTCACCAACCAGTTCCAGGCTCTTTCTCCTTCATCCATCAGGGCTAGCCTTCCTTTGTGCTTCTTCTATTTGTTCAGCCAAAGACAAGGCCTGCACCTTGGCTCTCACCAGGACAGGGCATGTCTGCCTCCCTCAGGACAAACTCACTGGTTTGGAGGCTGCAGTCCACTTGTGTGTGACTTGCTCATCCACTGCTGGGCTGAGGTCCCCTCAAGACAAAGTTGACATCTCACTGAATTTTGTGGCGCCTTGTGTACACATAGGGCAGAACCATTTCCAGGTTGTTTCATCTATTCTGTGTTCATTGTTGGATAAAGGAAAGTTTTTTTCTTGTTATCAGAGGGGAGGGATTTTTGTTATGTCTTGGGTCTTCTAGAGGTTTTTTATGTATTTATTTTTTTCTCTAACATGTAAGTATTTCAAGCCCAAATTCTAGATGAAAATTCTTAGGTGAAACTTCCTGTTGCTTCACCATCATTAAGTATGAGGCTGTAGGCTGCCTTACTGTTGAGCAGTGGGAAAAAGTTGGAATAATTGCAATATCCTCTATGCTTTCTGTATTTCATCTTTGTTGTAATAAATTCAAGACAATTTCTGGGTTTAATATAAACTTGACATCTTAGAAAAGGAACTGCTTCGGTTTTCATAACTTGGAGCTTGCTCTCATTCCAAGGGAGAGATAAGAACCTGGGCATGTGCCATTCTTTTTTAAAACACCATTTCTTTTTCAATAAGAAGAAATCTAAAAGACTGAAGTTGAAGACATGGGTGGGGCAGGGACAAGATGCTGTGGTCACATCCCTCTGTGGGGAGCAATGGCTCCCACTCTTCATGTGAGCTTAACAAACAGTTTTCCAGGTCCCGCCCAAACCAATTAACTTGGAATCTAGTGGGAGTGGAACTTAGCCATCCTTGAGTTCCCTGGATAATTTCAGCCTGCAGAGAAACCAGTAAGGTTTGTACTTGAATGTACTGCTCCAGAACAGGTGCATTTGTAGAATAACCTGAGCATTAGTTATCAGCCTTAAAGGAAAAAACAAAACAAAACAAAACAAAAAAAAACAACAACAAAAAAGCAGTTTCTTACTAAAACCCCATCCGTGTGACTGGTAGAGCAGGTACCAGCTTCTTCTTCTTCTTCTTTTTTTTAATCCCATAGTCCTTTGGGGAAATTGTTTTCTCAAACATTGTTCAGACGTGTTTCTTACTTTTAGTTTCACTATGCATGGCTTGTCAGTCTCATTATATTAAAACAGAACTATTTAATTTGCACGTGTAGCCTTGTTAAATGGCAGAATGAAAGGACTTCAGAGTCTTTTAGATGTAATCTTAAGGAATTATTTGATTGTCTTCGTATTCTTGATACCTTAAATAAAAATCAAAGTTTATCTTATATATGAGAGAATTTCTAAAGATGAAAATCATTTTATCTTATTTTATGAAGAATTACACACACCTGCCTCTTTCATCTTCCTTTGATACTGTGTCTTGAATTGGAGTAAGCTTTCTCTTTCAGTGAGAAAACCCCTAGAATAAGCAGTCTCTAATCAAGTGTTTGTAGATAAATTGGAAAGAGTATCTTAACTATTATATCTAGAGCTTGTTCTTGGAGGAAAGTGAGGTCTTCCATAATAGAGATACAGTTTACCTAAGAGCCATATTAATAAAAGGAAAAAATCAGCTTTTTGAATAATATATGAATCCATATGGTATCAGTGGTATCAAGGCATTTGGGACAATACATAATTAGTTTCAATTCCCTTTGAGAGGGAGATGTGGATGTTAAAATAAATTGCTGATGAAGCATATACTTTGGAGAACAGTGTATTTCAAAACTTTGTGCAATATCAGCTATTTCTTTCAATGGTATGGAAATACAGAAGTCTGAGAAGATTTATTAGGTGCGATTTTTAAACCATTCTTATGATATAGAGGTTCATAGTTTGCTTATTTAAGACAGAAAGTAAAACAAGGATGATAGCCAGTGCTTCGAGCCTCTGTATACACAGCTTCTCTACATTGTCTGGTGCTTTTGTTTGTAGTCAGTGAACTTATAACAATCACATGTTTGTATGTGAGCTATGGTATGACAATATTTAACACCACATAGGGCTTGGGCTTCTCAATTACTATGAGTTTTTCTTTGCTAATAAGCAACGCCGAAAAGTCAGCATTCACGGAATAAGAAAACGTGGAATCATGAAATAAACAACGGGTAAGAAAGAAGAATAGAGGCTGAGATATGTACGGTGTCCTAGGTGAAAGAGGATGAAGGGCTTTTCTGCAAGGAGCTGATCTGTTGCACGGACTGCCTATGTATACTGAACTAGAATTTGCTTGTCTGGTAGGATTTTTCCAGTCATCCTCATGTGGAGGAAGGGTCTATGAACATTTCACTTTCATCATGGAAGCAAATGAGGGTACGGTATGCATAACACAGAGGACTACATGCATGCATAGTTTTCCACTTGCTCCCCCTTTTAAAAGAAGCTCACAAACAAAATATCATACCTCCTCATGATGGCTGCAACTTTCATTATATGCATTCAAAACAGCATCCTTAATAACTGACAGAAACTTTAAATGACTCAAAGGCACGTTAGGGTAAAATAATTCATGTTATGCGCATGACATAGTCATAATATATAATAAATGCCACCTAGCAAAAAATAAGTAATATATAGCACAGTGTCACAAATGCTCACATTTCTGGACTCTCTATAGAAATAGTAAAAATCCACAAAAATGAAATCTGTACTTCTTTGGTTCTTTTCAGACAAGGTCTCAGTATGTAGCCCTAGCTGGCCTGGAATTTCCTATTTAGGTCAGGCTGGCCTGGAGCTCATAGAAATCAGACTGTCTCTGCCTACTAAGTGGCAGGATTAAAGGTCTGTGTCACCTCATTAAGCCTTAGTGCTTTGAGTTTTTGAAATGTAGCATAGTATTTATATAAAAAGAGAAAATACACACGCCATTAGTCAATTAGCTTGAAAATGCAGTAATGGCCCAAATTTAATTTGCTAGTAGCAAGCTCTATTTTTGATAAGAGCAGGACACAGAGCAAGGGTGCAGGCAGCATACAACACCAAGATTTAGAGAAAGATTTTATGGACATAGAAAAGCTGAGGCCTAGGGAGGGCAAGGGTCCTGTTGTTTAGATTTTATTTCTAAACACAACTTACTTGTTAATGGGACATTGGGCAAATCATTTTGTCTTTAAACTGTAAATTCAGCCAACTTTGACCTACACTTAGAGGTAATCCCTTTTCTCATTATTCAGTTGGTGATTGGTCAAGCAAGAAAATCTAAATACACTCTCACTGTCCAAGTCCTCAGGAATGGGGCTAGAGGGAGAAGTGTGGGCACACTGTAGGTGATGGTGCTCTGGAAATACTGCCTTTTAAGGCCCAAGTAGAGATTTAAAGTGGAAGCAAGGGACAAATGCAGAGTATGACCCCACACCTCATTCATCACTCAGCATTTTGGGAGAAGCCAGCAGAAGATCTAATGTGGCTTCCACTGTATGATCGTAAAATAGTTATAAAAACGTGTCTGACCAGATTGTGTTCAACATGTGAGGTAGGAAGGCATTGCAGTGAGCGGAGTCTAATTAAGGTTAACTTTGAGTTTTAATTCATGATATACCTTAATCAGATGAAAAAGGAGAACAGTAGAAGCACAGATGTATTGCCATCGGGGTGAACATTTTGTCATATTATATGAGCTTAAAATTTTTTTTAAGAAGCTGGGTATGGTGGCACATGCCTTTAATTTCAGCAGTTGGGAGATGAAGCTAAGGAGATCTCTGAGTTGCAAGGCCAGCTTGCTTTATTCATCTCTATGTGAATAGTGAGGCCAGGCAGGGCCACACAGTGACACATGCACAGAGTGACACGTATACTGTTCTACCCGCTTCCTCCTTAAGCATTTAGTCACATGAACCAGATGCGATGAATCAGACACAGAAAATGTTTATTTTCATATTTCCTTTTATTCAGTGGTTTTCCAATTGCAAGAGCAACAACAAAAAGAGGCAGAGATGTAACCTAACCTCCTGCGGATTGCTCTTGTCGTTGTAGCAGTCTGGAGAATAAGGAACATGGTATTTCCTCAGTTAATATTTGCTGGTGCATGTAGAACAGTGCTTGATAGCTTCTTTACTCATGCAGGCTGGCGTTGCTCACAAATTCTTCTTTCTGGGAAAGATGTCATGCTTGCACCCTTGTCTTCTTTTTCTAGGAAAAGCTAAATAATGTCATTGTCAGATCTTATTTATTTTTAAGTTTTTGTATTTTATTATCTTATGAGTAGGAGTGTTTTACTTGCATTTTTGTGAGTGTGTACTACACCTAGGCCTGGTGTCCCAGGAGGTCAGATGAGGCAATGGATACCCTCGGACTAGCTTACAGAGATTGAGATTGCCATATGTGTGCTAGGAATCAAGCCCTGGTCCTTGACAAAAGCAACAACTGTTTTATCTGCTGTGTCAACTCTCCAACAAGGTGGATACCTGGATGACTTAGTTTTCAAAATTACCCATCCCTAGAGAAGTGTCCTTACACTGTTTATTCCATTTTACTAGATTTCTAGATATCAAGGTATGTACATATTATGTACCTACCTGTTGACAATGGACATCCTGCCTATGCTTTTGGAATATTATGGATCAACGGGATGCCATAGGAATTGTTGTGTGGAACCTGTGTTTCTCAGTTGACAGAGTGAAGTTAAATGAAATAGGCAAGGAATTGCCCAAGCATGCCTAAAATGGGGGTTGTATGTAATTCTTGGTAATGAGCTTTGTTTATAGACTAGAATATGTGCTAACCACTTACAATTTGTAACCCACAATTCAGGATATAAAAAGCTATATTAATAGGAAACAATTGGTCAAGGCTAATAGGATTTTTTTTTCAAGCCCTGTATAGGCAGACAATTGTACTCAGTTCACTGTCACCTTGTCTAGCTACTCTTTGGTAGTTTCTCTTTCTGAGGAAGTACTGATGCTCAGTAGTCTATCTATGATCCTGTGAGCACAGAACCCACTGGAGGAGATGAGATACTTCCCGGAGGAGGAACATGTGGTAAATATGTTGCTCAGCTCCCTGGAGCTGGACAAAGTTTGAGAATTATTGCCTGAGACTTACACAGTGTAACTGATCAAGAAAACAGGGTTAGGAACAAATATGGTAAAAACAAACTGGAGTAATAGTCATACTCCTAAGATCTGTTAAAAACAGCACTGGGACTCTTTAAATGCTTTGCACTATTGAAAGTTATCAATGCCAGGCTATCCCTGCTCTTCTATGGCGCTCGAGATCAGTTTTCTCTGAGTTGCAGCATAAACTGATTAGTCCATTTCAGAGGCATGGATGTATATGTCTTTTGTTCTTGGAAGGTAATTAAAGTGTAAAATTTCTGTAAATGTCTCCTAATATTCCAAGTTATGGTTTCATGTTACATTTGTATATAGTTGATGATTTTGCTCCGTAAACTTGCTAAGAGCCTTTTTGTTGGGAGTGCCTTAAATCACATCAAAGTATTTATGCCAGCTTCTGGTCGATGGAAATTGAGAATGGTCTTGTAAATGAATAATTTATCGTAGGAATGGGCTTATGGTAAAGAAGCACAAGATCCAAAAAGTATATCCAGGAACTTCCAGTTATGGAAGCACATGCTGTGTTTTTCCAGCATATTCATTATTGTTTATACTTTTAACTAGGTGCTAAATGGGCACCTAAAAGGGCAGCGCGTGAACTCCCTAGGATGGCTGGCTTCTTCTCAGGTCAGCAAAAGCCCTGAGGTCTACTCAGCTTTGAGGCTTTGCCTGGTTGTTAATCTGGCCAGCTTCCTCTTCCTTCTCCTGGCGAGGTCCTTTTCCTTTCAGCCCTTTGTAGAGATGGCCTTTGTAGCTTTCCAAAATGGAAAAGTTTTTTCCTTGTTATTGGGAAAATACTGCTTTGAGTAGTATTTTCTTTTTTAAGTTGCCATAGTTAACATAATTTTCAGTTGTGCACTATTTATGATCTTCAGCATTGTTTCACTAGCCTGTGCATTGCATCTG
Organism: Mastomys coucha; assembly: GCF_008632895.1. Taxonomy (NCBI): domain Eukaryota; kingdom Metazoa; phylum Chordata; class Mammalia; order Rodentia; family Muridae; genus Mastomys; species Mastomys coucha. Next base: position 11,460,753 of record NW_022196903.1, read on the forward strand.
ATACGTAAAATACGCTTGATACGTAAAATACACTTAGTAAGTGCTTGATAGTAGGCCGCAGAGCATCCAAAGCAAAGCAAGACAAAGAAACAACCTCACCTCCAAACAAACCCAGCTCTCTGCACAGCAGCTGTTTGCGTCAACTGTTCACCTCAAGCTCTAAAATATTTTTGTTGCTTTAGCTTTTTATTATCTTTAATTATTTACAATTTCTTGTCCACAGTTGGAATATGTGGTAATATTATACTAATGTGAAATTAATATGAAGTTCATGATAATACATAAATTTGACATTTTTTCCCCTAATTCATTTGAATGAGAAGTCATGATAGGCCTAATGAATTACAGGCTATGCAGGGTGGTTGGGGATTTAGAGGATTCAGATACTTGACACACGTTCTAAACATTGCCAAGGGAAAGAAAGAAACCAGATTCTATTAGGGAGTGTAGGGAAAGGCATTTCTGCTTAGATTTTTCCATGAGAGCACTATTTAGTTATCAGTGCTTTATTTAAGCAATTGAAACTAGGCGCTGCAGAAGAGAGCTATTGCTTCTTGTCATTTTTCTAATGTGCATTGTTCCAGGTGCTGGGTCAGATACCATGCAGAGAGTTGTAGGAACATGGCACATGCATATCATAGTAAGCAGTATTATTGTATCAGTGCTCTACTGACAGGATGCTCGAGGTGGAGGAATACACCGTTTGGTGGAGAGGGCCGAGTTTTATACATGTTTCTTCTTCATTCCAAAAGGAAGGGGCCACAGACATCTCAGGGAGAACCGTTTAACAAAGATGGAGAGTTGACAGAATGTGTGGTAGATTTGAAGTAAGAGTCAGTGGAGAGGGCATCCCAAGGCAGTGGATGGAAGGGAATGCCACAATGGCCTGGAAAGACTGATGCATTTGAGAAATGGGACAAGTGTGATAACTGGGGGCCAGGACAATGGTGGGGTAGGAGCTGAAGGCATCATCGGGAATGCTTTAGTAAAGTCCTATTTTTATCCTAAAGATGGAAAGGTAAACATGGAATTCTTCATCAGGACAGTAAGGCAAATAGAGTCTGGGCTGGTTCTGTTTGTGTTAGTTTGAAAGTAGGCTGGAGCTTGACAGCTCTGATCAGGAGGCCTTGATGACTTAGGTACGAAATGACAGTGACTAGTGGGCCCAGGCAGAAGGAAGAACACTAAGTACAGGTGGCATGTGACACAGGGTTGTGTGCGAGATGAAGTGTGAGTGGAGGAGCAGTTGAGATCCTCAGGGGGACCTGCTGTGGTGCTTTTGGATGGACTCTTGCTCATCCCTCAACTCCACCTTCATCCGTCTCTTTTATTCTCTTGCATCTTCTTTCATCTCCCGTTCTGCTGTGTTTTTTCCTTTATTGTTTTGTTTTATCCTTGCTTTCTGACATTGTATCTCAGTTTTGTCTTTGCTTTTCCTCTTTAAAAACTCTGTGATTTAAACATATCACTTGCAAACAAAATAGCATGCGTCTGTGCAGGATGCTTCTGCAGTGTGTTATTTATACGCACACTTGCAGAGGACGCTGTCACTCAGGAAAATGTGCCAAGCTGTGTAGTTGAAAGTGATTTTGTTTTTTGGTTGTTTTGTTTTTTGTTTTCCCTTCCCATAACAAAAGCAAACTCAACTTACTGTACAAGTGAAGCTATTATGTCCTTGTGCACAGGACAGCAGAAATGTAAATCAAGTAACCATTGAAAGAATTGCAGCTAGTGAGAGGATGCCACACGTTGTTCAGTCTGATGTCTGGCACATAGGGAAAACTGTGATGTCATTTTGATAGCTACTTTCCCTACTTTTGAATCCTTGCCTTTAATGACAATAATGTGAAATTAACACTCGTAGGAATGTCCTCTGGATTTATTGTTCCTTGAGATCATAAATATCCATAAGCTCTATGGTGGTGGATGACTTCTTTGTAAATTTGTTCCCTGTTAGATCCCTTGTCCCTAGAATAGTACATAACAAATATTTTATAATGACTTATTTCAGCCATTTTGCAGGCAAAGTGACCTTGATAGATTTAGTGTATTTTAATGGAGGAATTAGGAGAGGAACCATTTATGTAAATGGTCTCAATCTGTGACTCTTCAAGTGTGGTTAATGGCTTTGTCCCTCTATATGTAGCCACTTGTTGATGCTTTTGTTTTAAGTAATATTTTATTCTGTCAAGCAGTTTGATGACTCCAATAATCTAAATCAGGATCCGGAGAGTTAAAGCAACCATATAAAAGGAGTTAAGATTTTAACCTTGGGGGTGTGAATGAGAAAACAATATTTTGTTTCCTTATTCACTTACATATTTATTTTTCTTATTATGTATCAGCTGGAAGCTGCTATATATATATATGCTATGTATGAATATATTTAAATGTGCATATGAGAATCTACATGTGTAATCTAGCAATCCTTTGTGTCACTTCCTTGTAGAAGAATGTTGCCAGGATCCTCTGTAGGACTCAGACACTAACGATTATTAGGTCTAATTAGTGTTTGAGTCAATTCTTTGAACTTTGCTTTCAGTCTTGAATTTTCACATTATTTCAGCAGGCATGTCATTTATAACAAGAGGTATTACTAACACCAAAGCACAGAGGTTTCCAAGTCTCAGGCCACAGTTCAAGGGGACTTATTGACGTTCCTCCCATCACAGCCGCTCACCAGTGAACTTGGGGATTATGTGCTTGGTTGAAGCTGGGGGCATTTCTTTTGGGAATTTGCTTTTCTTTTGGTTTATTTCATTTAAGCTATCAGACATACCTTTTCCTTCTTATGTAGTAAATTACTTGGTTATCATTTTAGGTTAGCATTCTGCCTGACTCCATCTCTTTTCCCCGTGACGTCATTTGTACATCCACTGCCCTGTGCTCAATCAAGGACGTCTACTCTTTACTTGCACACCAAGTTGAGTTTGTTTTTATTTGTTGGAAGGACCTCTTAGATAGATAATTCGGCCATGACTTTTTGTATGCTACTTTCAGAAAGGTTACTTGGTGAGCATTTTTGATCCATTGCTCCACACATCCTACGATATCGGTAACTGAATCTTTAATTTCCTTGTTATAACAGACAAGAGTTTCTCGAGTCTTCACTACAGTTCTACCCTCCTTATATTATGCTTTTACAGCAATTCCCTAGGCTCAGGAAGGTGAAGGATGAAGTTTATAATGGTACTGAATACCAAACTGTTGCTTGATTTATTCAGGAAGGTTATTATATTCTGGGATCAAGTGACAGCTTAAAAGCTAGTATAATTCATCATCATCAGCTAATTTTCACTGGGTGTCCACTGGGTGCTGAACATCATACAAGGCTCTTTGTCAGCATGCATGTGTCTGATAAAGTTGATGGAATTCTAGGAATATGGGATCTTGTCCTTAAGGAACATTCTGCTGTCAGCGTGAGTCACTGAAGACTCAGGATTGTCAAGTTCTGTGTACAAATGCATGTAACTAAAAACACTTCATTGCCGCAGAAATTACTGTCAGCAAATCTAGGTCCTATTCTCATTAACATCTACACTGTTACCAGGGAAATAGAGAGATGTTGAATAGACAAGCATAGGTGTCTGCTCTAGTGACCTTAGCTAAGCAGAGTACTTTATGCTTGGGTCTATGGCAGATTCTTTTTGTCCTGTACACATAATTCCATGCTGATTTTACTTAATGAGATCCAATTGCCCCTCTCCTCCCAAACACCTATTCACTTCATCTTTCCTCATGAGAAACTAGTGGAGTAGATTGTACATCTAGATCTAGTGCCTGCTCTTCTCTACACTGCTGGGTGATATGTATCCGTCCTTTGAAATTATTTGGAAGACCAACTTAGATCAAATTTGGTATAACTTGTTTTCATCCATATGTAGATTAAGACCATGAGGGTGATGCAGAGCAGCCCGTGTATGGATGGATAAAGAACAGGGTATGTCTATGGAATACCTGGTAGTGAGGATGGTATGAGCGGAGCCTGTGCACAGCATTTCCCTGTTGAGTTTCTTCCCTGCCTTAGGCCTGTGTTCTGCCGTGTGCAGTGAGTTTGTTGACTGGAGGACTCTGCGAAGATTTCCTTGTTTGGTATCCTTCACAGCCATTGTGGGGAGGAGGCCCTTGGAGGAGACTTAGCAGTTCTTCTCCAGTTGATAACAAATACTTAGGTTCAGGGATCACCTCAAGAATGGAAAAGACTCAAGAGATTTTTATGTAGCAGTCCAATTCATCCTCCTCCTCTCTTCCTCCCCTTACCCCTTTTCCCTTATGGAGAACCTCATCTTTATGGTACTTTGCCCCTTTTACTTTTGAGATCTGGTCTTCTCTGTTTTCTTTTAGTTACCACTTAGCAGCTTCTTGTCACCAGCCTGTAGCAGTAGTGGGGCTTGCTCCTGGTAATATGTGCTTCTGTACCTCACTCAGGCTTACTCCACTGGAGAACCTCTGTCTCTGCAGTGGTCCTGAACATGGGTATTTGCCATGGTCTGACATTTCAGGCTTCCAATGCTGTTCTTCCCCATCCTTAGTATCTCCTATTCCTTTTCATAGCGTTTTTTTTTTTTTTAATTTAATTACCACACTAAATTGAGACAGTAACAAATAATTTGCCTGGTGCAACTTAGCTAACACACATGCTTACCTAAACTTCAGTGCATCCAGATCCCTGGCTGTTCCTTGCAATCCTATAGCTCAGGATCGCTCAGAGGTACCTGGAGGCCTTTCGTCCACTCACCAAAGGTTGCTTGACCTCTGGTTTCAGAGGCTTTTCAAAATTTGTCTAGATAGAGGGGCACACTGTTCTAGATTTATATAGTGGCCAATTTATTTGCGTATTGATAAAATGGCTGTATTGCTTTTAGGAGAATCAGCTCTTAATAAAGCTTCCTGGGTTTTCTTGTTGGTGTTCACAGCCCAATACCATTTTAGTGTTTTAACTAAAGGATGTTCAGAGACCAGGATGTTGGTATTCGTTGTATTCCTTACAACTGCTTCCATCCAGGAGAAGATTTTTGTCTCAAGAACTAATGGAAACTTTTGCAACTTACCTTTCATTAATATGTATACTGACTGCTTAGTTTTGGCCAGGATACGTGGTGTCCTTTCTCCCAGTCTTACCTCTAGTTAGCTAGCTTTGCCTGTCAAAAAGTGACTTCTCGTGCAGGTTTTGATTCTGGATCAGAATTCTTAGTTTAAAGCTTTTTGATTTATGTTTTCACTCCTTATCTATAAGTCTATAAGACACAAAGAAGGCTACATGACACAAAGGAAGAGTTTTGGTCTAGGCCCTACATAACTGATAGCTTTTAGTTGCTTGAAATTTTGGGCTTGTGCCTTACGATACACACTAATTGTCATTATTATTCACCCTAATTCCCCTGTAGCATGCATTGCATGTTTGTGGATACTAAACTTGTTTAAGTGATGTGTCTCCAAAGCATTAATTTAAAAAAGATTATATTTAAGTATATCCTATTCTCTCATATAGACTACGGGATGCCTTTAAAATGATCATGGAAAAGCAAACCCTTCAAACAATAATTTAAGATACATTTCATTAGATCCTTTGTGGAGAAACATCACCAAAAGTGGAAAAATGCTTTACTTATAATCTGGTCATTGAAGTATTAAGTAGTAACCTTAAAAGAGTGAGTCACAACCTGGCTGTTGTTTTGTGGTTTCTCAGCAAAACTTCTATTTGGTGAAGCAGAATATAGATAACTTCTCACACTTCTAATTGCCCATCAGTTGATTCTTTTTAAAACATAAAAGTAATGTGTTATATATCTAAAAATCACGGGTATATTGATACTAAATGTGCCTTTTAGCAAATCAGGAATGATTCTTTTGAAGAGATGAATTCATTGCTTCTCAGAAAGCTCTTTGCCATCTTACACAAACTTCAGTATCGAAAAATAGCTTTTAGAAAGATCATACCTTTATGGGAATTATTTCATTGAGTTATTGTTTCTATACTATAAAGCATATTCTGGTAATTTCTTTTCTGTAAATTATGTATAAATGCATATAGATTTATTTTTAGCTATATCCATAATAATTAATAAGTATTAATAATGATAGGTGGCATTCATTTTAATGAGTTGGTTCAGTGATAGAAAACGATAGAGTCAGTAAACAAAGAAATATCTTAGGAAATTACACTGTGAGATTATCCAGGAAGAATGCTATTTTAAACACATGCGTGTAGATGACACTTTAGAAGCAAGCCTGGAAATATAAACTTTTCAAATCCATGAATAATATCCTCTTTACCCAAATAAGTTAACTAGAAACTATGAAGCATCATAAGATATAAGGCCAAACTTTTCATTCATTTGAATATAAAATCAAGCAGTAGATGCACATCTCCTATGTCTGGAGAGAGAAAAGTGATAGGATTTTGTTTTTCACTGACTTATGGTTTGGGGACTTTTTAGAAATATCTATACATCTTAACTGAAGAAATGTTTTATGTTCCTTAATTTTTTCTGAACTTATTTTTCATTACATTTTCCCTAGAAAATACATGATTATGCTTGTATATTTATTTGACAGAAGTTTTTCAATAGTTGATAGGAAAACAAAAAATTAGCAGCAATATCACAGAATGTAAAGACAGGAGGCAAATGAGAAAAAATTGAAATGTGGGGAAACTCAGTACAGGAAATTAAGGGAAGGAACAAACACGGTGAGACTGGGAGGTCAGTCTTCTCATTGCTGCCTCGTTGAGTCTTTCAATAACCCTGAGTTATGTTCCTCAGCTGGGGTTAAATCTTGGTGGCTCCCAGTCACAGTAAGGGGAGGTCACACCCCAAGGCCTCAGGGTCAGGCCTGGAAGGAGGGTATAGAAACAAGTCTGTTTCTGAGAACTTGGCTGAATGGCTGAATTTGCCTTTACAGAAAGATTTAGCACAGGAGTAGACACCGGCCTTGAACAACTTGGAACTGCATTTGCCTGAAGTTATCTGCTTCCAGGTGCTAAATGTGTTTAATTATGAGATAAATGTTCTTTATGAAATGCAGTAACCATACTCCAGTTACTTCTCCAAGCAATTTTGAACACTTGGTCTCTTTTATTTTGGATGGTACTACTTCCCACTGACATCTGTTGATTTATTCAATGTATCATCAACATTTATTGTTGATGAAATCAATTGATTTCATCTTTTAACGTAAACTATGATGTACCAGACTCAAGAGTGGTCTCTATGTTGTAAACTCACATCAAGGAGCCACAGCACCTGACTGGGATCGCAAATTTCATGAATGTTCCAAAAAAATCATAAGAATTCCAAAATATAACTTAATATGTTAAAGGTACACATTAGATGCAGTGAAGATAGAAAATAGGATATGTGACCAAAAGAGTCTAGAAACTCTTTATAGGTAAATAAAAGATTTCTAGAAGCCCTTGGAGGGTTATATAGAGCCTCTTGCTGGGCAGAGTTTAGGGGAAGTGTGCACCCAGCCTCTGCACAGAGAGAAAGTCTTGACCCTGGCTGATAAAAAAGAAAGGGTTGTTACCTTTGGATTTTACCTAAACTCACGTTATGTAGTGAAAATCCAAACAAGCAAACAAACCAAAAACTTGTTTCGATTTATCATGGGTCATATTGAAAAGTACTTCATCTCCCACATAAGAACATCAATGAATAGAAAGTGTTAGAATTAAAGCTATCTTTTAATGCCATATTTAGTATACTATATTATACACATATATCCACGTACAGTCTTGCATATAACATCTCCACCATTACCGTGTGTGTGTGTGTGTGTGTGTGTGTGTGTGTGTGTTTCTGTCTATCCGTCTGCCTTTCTATAGTCAACATGTGGTACTGCATCCCCACTAAGAACCATGTATTTTATGTGTACATCGACTGTTTAAATTAACTAAGTTCATGAAAACTCTTGTAATTTTATTAAATATAGCTTTGGTGGAGACCAGCAGTAAAGATGATTTGCTCGTGCTAATAGATTATACACTGGAGTAAAACATGGCTTTCTATTACGGCTCCAGCTGCTGCAGTTTCAAGTATACTTATCGCTAGTTACAATATCACTGAGGTTTTCTTTTTAATTATCAAAAGAAGTTCATGCTATTGACTTCTTTACCCCCATGTTTATTATTCCCATTGAGACCTGCTAGATCTAATTCTACTGGTTTCCTCCCTGATTGAAAACATTTGAATCTAGAAAGTACAGTATTTCTTAAGACATTTGTAACTATTCATTGTGCATATTAAAATTACAATCATGCTGCATTGTATGAGCTGTGGCTAAAAAAAAAAAAAAAAAAAAAAATCCCTACACATATGGTGATCAGGTGACCAATGCTATCCAGGTTTGAAGATGCTGAATGTTCTAATACCTGGTATTTGAAATTTTGACATGTATTGCATTCATTTCTGAATATGGAGAATACATTTTTGCTCGTAGAGAGCACATTTAAAATGGGGTCTTTTGTAGCAGCACCCGTGCTGTTTGGAGTGATATAGCAGATGCTGAATGTTCACATATCAAACAAAATGCCAGCCTTCTGTAGAAAAGAGGTGTCAAAAAGTTTCTTTGTACCTTTAACGCATGTGATTATGTAGTACAAAATGCAGAGTTTGTAAAAAAATTTCTTGAATATACAGGCAAAAAAATGAATAATTCAAAACAACCCCTAAGTTCTATATTCTATTGTCCCTTTATAACACAGGCAGAAGATAGCGGTGTACTCCCAATAGAGCTGAACTTGCACAAGTTACACCTCGGAAAATGCCAGATGGTCTATGGTCTACTTTTGAGAGCTGTCACATATGTAAAGATTTGAAAAAAAGAGAGACAGCTGAATGAGAACAGTGCATCATTAAAGCTAGAGCGAGGGTCCCCAGGCGTTGCCTGTGTTTTAAGAAGCATTGTGTCATCTCCATATTAGCATGCGTTTTTTTAGAGCTATACATGATTTGTACACAATAAGAAGAAATCTATTATAAACCAAATAGTTGTGGTAAAATCAGGCCGGCAGTTTCATTCTCCATTTGAAAATAAAATCTTGTTTCCTTTTTCAGTTTTAATTGCAACTTGACCATACGATTAAAATCATAGCCGTGAAAAAACGACGAGTGAAGTTACATTTCCTATCTATTGAGACGAGTAAGAGAAAGCTTACCCGGTCTTGATTTTGTGTACAGCACACATGGCAAAATCACTCAACTAAAAAAAAAATGTTTTAATGTTTAAAAAATATGGAAGTGAAGAGTTAATATTTGGTTATTTAATTGTAATTCAGAAACCACAGAAAAATAATTAGGTGACAGTGAAACAAAAGATAAAAGTACTATCATTTTACTGCCCTCAGAAATAGGTACGGTTTGAAGATTGAAATGTAGATAAATCGTTAAGGATGCATTAAACTATCACTTGAACAGTAACCCATAATTTGCAGAATCGGTTCTGTTACGCTGGAAAAAAGGTCAAATCTCTCATTGTTTAGAATTTGGAGGCAGAACAGTCATCTTCTACCACTGTCTTTTTATTTAATGAGGCTGTTAAACTGTTACATAGTAATTCTTAGGTTATCTTGGCCTAGAGTATGAGAAGACATTTTTGACTGATTGATGAGGAGTTGCCCAGCCTTGGTCAATGACATTTCAACTTAACCAAGCTCTCAGGTTGCTTGACTTGTTAGTTTTAGAGAAGAAGTAGCTCAAACATTCCATTTATTTGCAATGAATACCAGAAAGTGCTCTGAAAAGGACACTGAATCGGGTTTAGCTGTCTTTTTTGACATCTTCTGAAATGCATCTGTGTAACTAGCTGTGGGTTCAGTGGCGGCCATTAGGATGTCATTCTGGTTGCTCCATGAAGCAGGAGCATATGATTCTCTAGATCACATGATTGCATGTTCCTAAGAAGTGGATCTCCTGTTTAAGAGGCTGGGCTGTAGGTACTGGTCCTGTGTCGCATGCAGCTGTTTAGAAATGATGGTGAACAGAGATTATTACTATTTACCCAGTGATTCAATGATGCATTGTCCAAACTATTAAATTCATTAGCCCCTCTAGTACAATTAATGTAGTCTTTCCACTTTAAACTAAAAAGGGTTTCTTTCTTTCCTTTCCTTTTCTTTTTTCTTGTTAGTGGGAATGAGCTATCAAACTAACTTTTTTTATGCCTAGTATTTAGACTCTGTCATGCTTTTCAGTAATATTTTGCCGTGTTTTTGATACCTGTATGTATGTCTGCCTATTCTCCCTGCTTGAGCTCTGGTCCTCTATTAGTGATTTAAAGGGTATGGGCTGGAGAGATGGCTCAGCCGTTAAAGGCTAGGCTCACAACCAAAAATATAAAGGGTAGTTTGGGATTTTGTTTTTTTGTTAATTGGTTACCATTGACATACTAGAATTCTGTTTATTTTGTACAGTTTATCCTAAATACATTTTATTAATTCTTAACCTTTAGTAACTTAGATTATTCATTCATTCCTGTGCACAACTCCACAAGTTTGTGTTCTCCTTTCTAGAACTCTGACAATTTTTCTTCATTTTCCTCACGTATTTCTCTCCTTGGGGCTTTTGGTGTGCCGTTGTTTAAGAGGGATGAAGGTGAGCCCCGTTACTGGGTCAGTCTCAAATGAGGGTTGTTCTGATGTGCTCACATTTGTCTCTGACAGCTGCACTACATCAGATTGAAGCCGTCTTTCCTCAAAACTAAATTGAAAGAATAAACACATCAAAGATTTTCTCCCAGATATAAAATTATTTTGAAAACTGTATGTTTGACTACTGTCCAGCTTTGAATGTTTGAATTCATTTATCCTTTCATTACAAAATGTAATCGATGTGTTCAGTAGTGAGATCTTGTTATTTTATGTATAGCATTTAGGAGAGAAAAAAACAAACACAAAATAAAAAAATGCAAAAAAAACCAACAAACAAACAAACAAACAAAGAGAAGCTTTCACTGAACCAGTGTTGAATTACTTTTTTTTTTTACATATTTTAACTTAAGTATTATTTTAAATTACCAAAAAGTTCAATTTATTTCTCTAATATAATATTTTTTTATGAATTGCATTTTGTTGAATTTATTTACATTTTTCTTTCTAAATCTTCTGAGCTATATCTGCCTTCCCTCCGCCTTCCTTCTTTTTTCCTTCTTTCCTTCTGGAATATTCCTCTTCTAACTTTTCTCCTTTTTTTCTTCCTCTCCCTCTTCCATAAGACCCCTCTTTCTTTAGTTTTATCACCATGGGTTAGATCTCAAGTCTGTTATTTTGTATTTATATTTTCAAATCTATATTTTAATTACTGTAAAATAATAGCATCTCTGCTTCACTAGATGAACTTTTCTTCTTTGTTTGTCTGTTTGTTTTTCTTTCTCCAGCCCAACCTGAGCGTCTGCCTCAACTGCAGACATCAGCACCGGAACCCAACAAGGAGGAAGCAGGCAAGATAAAGAATGGCGGCCACACAAGTATGAGCAATGGGAATGGAATTCACCACGGAGCCAAACATGTGTCTGTGGACAATCACAAAATGTCAGCTCCTGTTTCTCAGAAAATGCACAGAAAACTTCAGTCCAGCTTGTCTGTCAGCAATGACGTCAGTAAGAAGAGTAAAGTAAATGCTGTCTTTTCCCAAAAGTCCGCTTCCTCACCTGAAGGTAAGTGTGACGTAGACGTGCACCTTAAAAAAAAAAAGCCCTATATAAAATTAGCCAGTCATAGTAAGTCAATCCAGAAAACACCAGGAACATTCTTGCCTTTCCATCAGACAAACAGAAATCTTGGTAAAATCCACTTAACTTTCTCCAACAACAATCCAGGATAAAAAAAGGGAGATTGGGCAGCCAGCACTCTGCTTTTAGATTGCCGTCCTAGAGTGACTACTCATTACTTTAAATATAGCAGAATATAACAGGTGCCTTTTTTTTTTAAGTGCCACAGTTAAAAATATAAATATTCCATTGGGGGCGTATCAGAGTGCCTCTATTCTTTCCCTCCTTGGTGCAACATGTTACTCTGTGCAGTAGAGATAAGATTACATACTTGCATTTTTTTTTGTCTTGCAAATTCATTCATAATATGCAAAGCTGAAATAGGAAAAAGATCATGTAATTTCCCTGGTCTTGCCAGAGAATGGACCAGGTGATGGGTATCTACTTTGTGAGCCATCTTCCAGCTCTTTTGCTGCCAGCACATAGCATGCACCCACTCCAGCCCTGTCCAACCCATTTCCTCTGCTCTCAGAGACTCTTGCCAATGCTCTGTGACCTCAAGAGAGCTAGTTATTATTTGCTCTTCAATGGTACCTCATCTGCTCTTAACCAACTTGAAGTCAGGCTAAATACTATGAACCCAGAGCAATTTTTCTTTATTATAAAACAAACCCAATATGATGAAACCTGCAGACTCTCTTTGTATGGTTCATTGTGTCATACTAAAAGAAAGAAAGAAAAAACTTAATCTGTGTAATTAAGGTTGTAAATTACTCCCAGCCTGTGTATAGCCTTCTGTTCTTCCTCCTTTCCCTATTTGCAATTCCTAATCTAAAATCCTGAATCTTCCAAATATATTTGGTACTAGTAAAATTATGTATTATGTATATATGTATATAGACACATATATTTCACTATCTACGCATATTTCCTTTACCTTTCTATTTTAATTTCTCTGAAATCTTAAAGAAGCGGCTCTGGAATGCCTCTGTAAAGTTAGCTATGCCTACTCACAGTGATAAATGGAGCTGTAAATAGGGAATTTTGTTGAGAGTTCCCAATAATGAGTAGGAGAAAGGATATTACACTTTGGCTACCGATGTCTTAAACTCAACTGAGGTAAAGTGTTAGGTTGATCAAATGATATGATAATAAATGGTCTGCATAGTTCCAGGTCAGTGACCCTACTTTCCAAACTAATTAGATTGAAAAGGACATGATTGACATTTGAAAATGAGTTTGACATGTAAGCTGCATGGTCATCTCTGAAGTATAGGTAGGCTGTTAACTAAACTGGCTCTCCAAGGAGTTGAGAAGGCAATGCAATTTTCTTTGGAGGATCTTTACTTTGAGGTGATTGGGCGAAATAATTGAATGCAATTGAAATCTACTTGTTTTATACATATATATTTATTTATTATGCTCTTAAGCCCTTGTTTACCAGTTGGCATTTACTTGTTTTAATATTAAAAAGTGGTAACATAGGCAATATCAGCCAAACTGGAAGTAGCCTATGGAGCTTTTCAGTAGTTTTTGCTTTCTAATTGTGCTTGAATTTATTTGAAATGCAAGAATGCAGCTTTGGAGGAAACATGGAAGAGAAAAGGCAATGTGTATGAATGAAACATACAGCTCTCTCCCATGGTTTTCTCCTCATTTCTTTATTTTGTCATCTTCTTCTCTGCCTTCCAAATTCTACTTAGGATTGATCCCAAATATTTGGGGCAGTCTATATGCTATGAACTACAAACTAGTTCATACTATTCAGTCTATATGCTGTTCTTACAAAATAGCATTTAAGATCAACTTGAGAGCATGAGGAGAATGAAACACCAAGACAAGTACACATCACAGAGACCCATCCATGTCTTCTCTCAGCTTCTAGAATTTAGGTAGCTGTGTATTTTGTGATCTGTTTTTTGAATCTAGATTAACATTTCATTGTCCTATTTCCTATGTTCTCATCATTAGAGGGCTTCATGACTTTAACTCTCACTTAAAGTTGTGCCCTTAAACTTTGCCTCACGTTTACAGTCATGCACCTCCTCCTTTGACCTCAGAGAAGGTGAATAAGGCAAATAGCATATAGGTCAAGCGGTGGAAAGAAAGTGTCTAGTTTTGAAGCTCAGTTTGACCTTGAACCTGTTGACTGTTGTATCTCCTCTGAACCCCTCTGTGCCTGTTTCCCCATTTATATTTTGATAATTGTATGCAATTCACAGACCAATAGTCTGGCTGGCAAGAATAGGAATCCCCATGCATGAAGTAGATAGACTGTGTCTGGTAAGTAGGAGGTATGCTCTACCTAGATCAGATAACACAGATGTAAGAGTCTGATGGACTGCCTCCTGTTTGCGGTCAGTTCTGCCTCAGCACTCCACACACTCAGCCATGTTAAAGTCCAGGCCTCACTTTGTACAAATAATGCCCTATCCCTAAAATGTTTTCTTTACTGGGTCAGTGCAAGCCCTTCATCTTTGTATTGAGTCATTGTGTATTAGCAATATATTAATTCTTTCATTTGAGCCAGAAAGATATCTCCTAAGTTGTCAATATTATTTATATGCAATGTAAAAAATAAATCACAACCAAAAGAGCATAATATCAAAGTGTGTGTGGAGAGCTGGTTTTGAAGTTTTCAGATAATATTATATTGTACTTTATTGTTAGATTGCTGAATGTAGAACAAACATACATGATGAAGGCTTAAGTAAATATGAGACAGAAACAAAATATTGCACACCTATAATATACAAACAGCTTCACCATTCTGGCGTCGGTGGTACCCACAAAGCTAGTTTTAGACAATCCAGGGCTACATCATAGTAAAGCCTTGTCTACCAAAATCAAAAAAAAAAAAAGGATAAAAAAGAAAAGAAAATATCCCTCAAATAAAGAAATAGAGGCAGCTTTAAAAAAAAAAGTCTATTGATTAAAATTTTCCATTAAAATTGCTTGAAAAAACAAATCCCATGCATGTTTATTCACACAAGCAACCAAACCAATTCAACATCCATTGTTGCATATACTATAGTTGTATGTACTATAGGCCTTCTTCCGTCAGGGACAATTCCAGCAGAACCAATCCATTCCTGCTGCGTCCTTCTGCAATTGTCTCAATTTTCTCCACATTTCACAAAGAGGACTGTCCTGCATCTGAAGTAGCTTGGCTGTAAATAAGTGCGCAAAGACTTAAAGACAAAGCTGCCTTTTAAAATGATGTCATCAAGACAATGGAAAGGTGGCCTAGCAGTTAAGAGCATGAGCTGCTGTTCCACATGACTCGTGTTCCATTCATAGCCCAGAATTGTGTGGGCTCACCATTGCCTATAAGTCCAGTTCCTGAGAATCCAATGCCCAGTTCTGGCCTCTGAGGATACCAGGCATAATTCAAGACCAACTGGCTCTGCATAGTGACATATGACCTCAAAGAATCGAGCTAACTAACCAACTAAATAGCCTGAACTAAAGGCAGTTACCCAGCATTCCAACATCACTTCAGTGTGAATAGCAACCCACCTGCGGTAGATGCACAGAGTTTCATTTCCGTCAACATGTATCTACTTAAATCCTTTCCTTTTGAGATTTTAGGAGCAGCTATCACACCTGTGCTCTGTATTGGTTTTCCTCCTCTAAGAGATTGAATTCTCAAGACTGGCGGATGGCGCTGACTCTGTTGGGTGTTCCCTGGTGCCTGCCATCTTCTAGTTTCCCAAGTATTCCTGAGTGGCGTGTTGATTTATTTCAAACTATGGGGTCTCAGTCCCCTTGAAACTAACATCACACGCATATTCTTCTCAAATGTTCATTTTTGCAGCAGAGAGAGAAAAGTACTTATGTGGGAAGACAGCACATTTTACTTAAAAGGTTATTAAATTAGTAGATTTCTTCCTGTTTTGTATAATTAAATATTTTCATACATTCTTAAATTTTCTGATTGCATCACCCAGGTGGAGAGTTTTAAGACTAAATGTGTAAGATTCTTGACCTTTGAAATAATTATAGTGTAATTTAGTATCATCTAATATTCAAATTGCCAAGGGTTTTCATTAGTCTTGAAGACACTTTTTTTTCATAGAGATGGTAAATGCTAATACGTTTTACATGTGCCAGTTATAGCCATATATATATATACATATATATATAATCATTTTTTGTAAAAATTAGGTTCCAACAAAAATATTGTTAAAGAATTTCTACTCTCTTTAGGGATGTTTGGCAATTTATTTGCGCTCCACACTTGATACTCAAGAGTCAGTATCTGTAAGAGGTACACATTGGGTTTCAGCATCTCACTGAACATCAGTGCTTGGAAAGACAGTGAAAAGCACTAGCTCTAGAGCAATAGCTAGAGATAAATCAAGTGTAATCATCTGGAAGTGGTGTAGACTGATGTGTAGAACATACAGTTTGGAACCCGTTTGCCTGAGTTTGCTTATCAGCTCTACCCTTGACGATTATTCATCTGAGGGTGAGCTAGCAGTCTGTTTGTATTGCAGTATCTTATCTGGAATAAGAAGGTCTTATACATACCTGTGTCCTAGGATTATTATAAGTACTCAGTGAGGTTGAGCAGCTTTGAGGTCATCATTACTGAGGTGTATGGGGTTTATGGCAGGAAGGTATGCTTCTTGGAAAGGGGGCTAGGTGGGGACTTAAAAGATAAGGTAGAATGAATTGAGTTACATGGTTGAAGGGAAGACTGTTCTAGTTTTTTTTTCTATTGCCATGATCAAATACTCTGATAAAAGCAACTTAAGGGGGAAAGGGTTTATTTTAGCTCACAATTTAAAATTAGAGTCCATCATAGCAAGGAAGTCAAGGCAGCTGGAACTTTAAAAAGTCAAGCCACATCAATAGTCAAGGCCAAAGAGGCATGAGTGCATGCTTGCTTAACACGCAGCTCGCTTTCTCTACCACTATACTATTTAGAACGCAAACCCAGGGAATGTTGTTGCCCACATGGACTCAGTTTTCCCACATCTACTAATGTAATCAAGACTATCCTCCGCCTACTGGCCCTTCTGATCTAAACATTTCCTTATGAAGACTCTCTTGTGAGGTCATTTAATACTGTGTCAAGCTAACAGTTTAAAATAGCCATTAAATTGGAGGAGGCATTTAAAAGGTACAAGAAGCTTTATGAATTAGTATTGTATTCAGATCACATGGATAATTTGATCTTGTGGATAAGCTGACATAGGAGAGATGATACCGAGTGACTAGGAAGAGGTCTTCCACTGACAGCCAGGATGTCGTTTCTGAAGATGAATCCCCATTCTATGACTTGCTGACGGACACCATTGTGTCAGCTACATTAATTCCTATTGTCTTTTCATTCCATTGTTCAGAAGTACCTTGGTTGTTCTTGTATATGCTTACTTACTTGGCACCCACACTGCAGTATGTGCAGCGTCTTTACTCTGACTCAATGCCTTCCTGCTCTTTCATGATGAACTATGACTGTAATATGGATAATAATCAGAATACATGTTGTCAGTACAGTGTTCCAGTTGGGAGTTTCCAGAGACAAACTTTTTGATTACCTGGGGAAAATATGTGATGTCATTCCTCAAAGTACTTAATTTGCCTGGGTAATATTTTGATTGCTTGTCTTCTGTTTTCTCATGCACAGTGTTTTCCAGTGCATGGCAGAATAACACTCAGCATGAGTGGTTTAGAATTGTGCTTTCCAGTGCAATAGTTGCCAATACTCTAAAGAATAGGAGCACACTGCACATTCAGTGTACTAAATAGAATGACAAGTACTGTGTGTGTGTGTGTGTGTGTGTGTGTTGTAAAGTAAGTCATTATGTTTTATTTACTTGAAATAAAAAAGTTTAAAAATTTTGACAATTATCAGTAATGTTACAACAAATAAATATCTAAATAAATTTATTTGGAATTTAGGAAAAATAGAAAAGATTTTACAAAGTTTTGAAACATGAAAGCACACACACACCAACATAGAGATATTGAAGACATGCCTCAATTCTCAGAGTCCACCCATTAGCCCTTTGTTAAAATAGTCAACATCTTTGTAGGGTATCTGGAATGGTGTTAAAAGCTGTCAGCTCAGTATGAACTCTACCACTGGAATTTCTGGCTTTTGGTTTTGTAGTCAATTTATGTCAGGCAACTGATCTAACCATTTAAATTAGCTCAGCATCCACTCAGGAGATGGGTGGGGAGGAAATCAAACAATAGGGATACAGATAGATTGGCCAGGAAGCTTTAGGGTGTGGGGTGCCTGAGAGAAGAGGCTATTCAGAGCCAACTGAAATGGAATGAACTGAGTAGACCTATGACCCTATTTGCATACATGCTTTTTAGCATATCTTTTATACAGTTGTTTAAAACTCTAGGTGTGCGTGTGTGTGTGTGTGTGTGTTTGTGTGTGTGTGTGTGTGTCTTTACTTTGTGCTTTCTTCTGTTTTAAGACCAATTTGTACTCTATAGGAAACGTGGGCAAGAACATAGGAAGGTCTATTCTGAAACACAAGCTGTGCCATGTGTGGATAGTAGAAGCCCTGGAGTTTTATTGCATGGGTTTTAGATAGGTGGACAGGACTTGGTCTTGGTCTGGGGGCTACCTCTGAGTAGAACAGGAACAGAAGTCACATGCTCATTCTAAGAAGGTCTGCCATTACTTTCCTAGTTCTAGTAATTGGGAAAATGACTAGAAATTGCAAAATGAAGAGAAATAGTCGAATGCAATTGGCAGCTGTTTATGGCTCGTCTTATAGGGGATCAGTCTGAAATAATTCAAGTGGGAAGTTTCAAAATACATCTGGAAACACATTCATGAGGTTTGAGAAAAAGTTTAGGACTTTGGATGCCTACTAATATTTATTCTTACTAGAGGATATGTGAAACTGTGAGTGAATGAATGGTCTGTTCTTAAATAGAGTTTTCCAAGTGAAGGTCAGGTGGTCGGGATCAGATCCCTGGAGGCTGGCCAATATGGTGTCATAGGTGTATAAGTGCTAGAATCTTAGAAGACAAACATAGAGCGATGTCAGACTTTTTCCAGATACAAAATCAGATGGTAAACATGTCTGAATGATGCCACACTGACAAGGTAGCCAGGAATTCAGAGTCAGAGAGAAGCAGAAGACCATTTCGTTGGGAGGAACTAAAAAAAAGGTGAGAATACAAACTCTGAAGCCTGTTGTCAATAGTACAGAGAACAAAGGGTCTAAGGACATGAAGGTGACCATATCTAGTTGTACCAAGTTTTGTTTGCAGGTAAAATAAGATTATCCCCCAAATAATAGATTTAGTAACTAGGAAAACACAAAGTAGAACTCTTGTAACACACACATACACATACACATACATACACACACACACACACACACACACACACACACACACACACACACAAAGTAAAAACAAAAACAAAAGAAAAATACCCAAAACTAAACAACAAACAAAAAGATCTGAGCTGAAGTGCATATGGAGGGAACTGATTTTCTTGAGTTTATATAGTTTTTGTTGTTGTTTTTCTGAGATGGGAAAGATTTGAGTATGTTTGCATTTGGATGAAAAAGATCCATGAGAGAGAAAAGGTTGAAGATATGAGAAATTAGTTATCATGGCTTTTGTACAAACCAGCATGTAGTTTCCTTAGAGTTTAGATCTTGAGTTCTATACGCTAGACTAAATGAATATACAAACAGTATGAAAGCAAGAGCATTGAGCAGCCAGAGAAGCCTTTGATGAGGCATTGACCTCAGGGGCTCTGCTCTGTATGTGATATCTGCTTGATTAATCCTACAAGTCCTCTGAGTAACTTTTATGAAATGACATGATATGAAGCTTGGCTGATTAAAAAGCTCCTCTTCTCAAGTCCACACTCCTGTTTTCAAATACCACCACCATTTGAACAGAAGGCATTCCAAGAGTCTTGTGATTATGAGTCTCACATTCCTCACCTCTGTGTCTTGGTCCATAGATCCATGGGACTTGATTGTTTCTTGTAACCAACATTCACGAGGCCCTGAGTTCAATTTAGTCACAGTTTTACAAAAAATAATAGTAATAAAACAAGGTACAAAGTGGTAAACAAAAGTTATGGCATTAGAACATGTATATCAGAGGGATGAGTCAGGGAGCCGCTGAAGTTTAGACGAATAGAACTCAATATGGTGACTTTAATATATGTTTAAAGATGTTGTATGATACTATTCCTGGGGAGGTATGAACAATTGTTACTCATCCCAGATAGGGAGTCAATAACAAACCAAAGCCCAACTTAGTGAACATGTGTGAGGGGTTACTTTTAGGAGTAGAAATTCCTTAAAAGCAGCTGTACTACGGGAGCCCATCCCAGCATGACAGGCAACAGATCACAGTAGAGGTCTTGAGCATACTCTACCACACACAAACGGCTGAAGAGTTTCTCTCAAGACAGTCCTTTCCAGGCAGCTCACTTTGAGTTCTGCCTCCTCTACTTAGCTTAGATGCTGTCTGCTTCTTCAGGCAGCTCAGCTTGCCTGAGATTGTTTCTCAGCAGTCCCTATAGCTTACATACACTTGGGAAGGAGGGTCCTAGTGAATCTAGTCAGTTTCAAAGTCTTCCCGAATCTATTGAGTTGTTTATACCTTGAGTTTTAGGATCTTCCTTGAAGTGTGGGTATTTTAATCTTGAAGAAAAGTGTTACACAGGAAAGCAAAAGTGTGATTTAATATGGTCTACTCTTCATAAATTAACATCATAGCATAGATTTGAAAAGGGTGAGATTTAAACTATAATTGTGAATTGTAACTAATTGTGACTATGTCTTACATAGTTACTGATCATGTTTGGTTTAATGGATTAATTTGAGAATCAGATAAAAGTTGTTTCTTTTTTTTCTAAGACTTAAGGAAAGGAGAAAAGATCTTGTTAGTTCTTGTGGCATTCTTGAGGTAAATAAAAATGTTAGATACATGTAGATATCTTATTTAAAAATCAAGATTTTCTAAGAACTGAACTGATGGTAGGATTTCATGAACTACTGTGGCCAGTTTTAATTTTGAAACAGGAAGTCTGGAGCAGGTATTGGAGCATGTGCTGACATGATCTAGATTTACTTCTTTTAAATATCACCTTGTCTTATCTGATGAGTACAGGTTACTAGTACAAAAAGCCAAAGAAGGCTTTTTATAAAAGTTCTTGCCATGATTTAAAGGGTAAGTGATGAGTTAGCCCCTCTATGGCATTTCTGGAGGCCATGAGATATAGTTGCATGTAGATACACACTGACTGTAGAATACACTTTGGCCAAGAAAATACTGTTTCAACAGGAACAATAAAAAGATTAAAGGATGACTCCTATTGTTTTGGTCAGGGGAAGAATGACATTGCCACTAACTAAATGTGATTCTAGAGATAGAAGACAGTTTGTTTTTGGTGTTGTTGGATTTGAGTTCCCATAATTTATATGACTGGTGGTTTGCAATGTATGGTGGTTTAAGAAGATGGAGTTCAGAAGAAAGGCCTGCAGTTTGAGATATTTTCTATGGAACATGAGAGTGTAGTGTATATAATGCCTGAATCATCATGCTCTAAGATGATGGGACCAGGGAACAGACTATAAGTGTGGGGTTTATTATGATTCATTTTGTCCAAGGAGCCAGCATCCTTTGGACACTTTCCATATAAGTCTAAAATGAATTCTGCCAAGAAGGAAAAGGACAGAAATATCTCAAGAACACAGCCTTGAGCGGCTACTTCACTATGTAGAAGACAGCATATGAAGAAGGACTGGGGAGAAAAGTACAGTTGAGTAGACATTTATCAACAAATAATAGAGAGCCAGTTTGGCAGCCAAATGAAGAAAGTGTTTTAAAATGGAATAAGTATTTACATGTCACATGTAACAGAAAGTCCAATAGGAGGAATGATACTTATTCATGGAGGGCATCAGTGGTGCTTTGTTGTCAGTTGCTCTTCTTGTTGCTAGGCCAACAGACCTGACAAAAGCAATCAAGCACTGGTTTCTTTTGGCTCACAGTTTAAGGGTACATTCTGTGATGGTGCATGATGATGAAGCTGTGTGAGTGTGTCTGGGGGATTCATAACATTTCACTGTGCTGTAAGCATGTGTACAAGTGTGTGTGTGTGTGTGTGTGTGTGTGTGTGTGTGTATACACTGTCAGAGTTTAGATCATTACAAAAAGAATGGTTATGTTTTGAGAGCAGAGAAGTTATGGTGGGACAGAAATGTGTGGTGGGTGGGCATATTACATCTTCAGTCAGCAATATAAAAGATAAATGCTGGTGCTCAGCTAATTTTCCCCTTATGTTCACCTCAGGATACCACTCCATTAGTCGACTGTCCACATTGACTATGAGTCTTCTCTGCTCATATAAACTTTTCTGGAAACATCTTCATAGGCATAATCAGAAGTGTGTTTTTTCAATCATTCTAAAATCCACTCAAATTGACAGTGAAGATTAATCACGTCACAGTGATACTCATATTTTTGGTTTCTTTTTGGGGAAGTGTGCATGCCTTGTGGATTCTAGACAGAAAAATAAAAGGCTGGAGATTAGTTAATTCTTCCCAAGGATATTTTTTAAAGAAACATAGTAAAAGAACTAGAGGCTAGAGATGAAAGTTTTAGGAATAGAATGTATTGATTGACAAAGTCATTTAATAAAGGGAGACATTGATGATGCGTAATGTTGAGACTGGGAGAGGGGAGGAGGATCATAACACACTGTTTTGCTCTCTCTCTCTCTCTGTGTGTGTGTGTGTGTGTGTGTGTGTGTGTGTGTGTGGTGTGTTAGTGTTAATATCTATCAGTGTTAATACCTATCAGATTTTAAATCATTACAAAAGTTGTTCTGTTTTGAGAACATTATTATAGTCCCTACATTATTCTATACCTTAAACATATGAGACATTTCTCTTCTCTTAACTGGAAATCTTTCAAATGGCCTGTAGATTATTCCATACTAAACATGTAGTTTGGAGACCATCTACCTAAGAAAATATATTATGATTTGGCACTAAGTCAAATGTGCTAAATGATTCTGATTCTGAATATTGTAGAAGGAGTTCTGAAAGTTGTTTTATAGTTGTATCAATGGCACTGGATACAAGGACCTTTAGGAGGAAGGCTTTTAGAGGAGATACAGGATGTGCCAGATGTATCTTCTGACCAAAACTGTTGGTGACTCATGAATGTTCTACTATTTGTAAAACATAGTCAGAGCAAAAGAGCATCAAAGTATTGTTCATAGACTACTTCATGATGTACTTGTGTGTGTGTGTGTGTGTGTGTGTGTGTGTGTGTGTGTATACAGTATTAAGATGTGTATACTAGAAAACTATATGGAAGTGTCACCCATGCACCTTTAGTGAAGGGATCTTAAACCTTGCTGGATGTAGTGATAATGGTGGTGAGAAGATCATTACTCAGATGGGTACAGCAGCTTCCCCAACCTCTAAAGTTTACATGAATTGAATATTTTCCTCAGTTATAAATTCTTTAATAAACATCTGTAGCATTTGTAGTGTCTGTGATCTTACCACTAGAATTTTCATTTTGTATTACAGTTGTAAAAAATCATGAATGTTGTTTATCTTAATTAATGACTCTGGAATTACAGTAGCTGGTTGATTGCTGCTAGATCTTCCTAGTGTATTTACAAAACAACACTCATTTTTTTCCACCTTCACTTTTAATAGTCTAATTAATTTAACATCATTGATTAACTCTAAAATTCTGTGTATTTCAATTCACAGATTTAAAACTGTTTTCCTATGGCACATTAAAAACAAAGAGCAAACAGGAAAGAATATGGACATACATGCTTTTACCTCCTTACTGTCCTAAGTATCCTTTGTAATGAAAATTATTTGACTTAGCACATCCACATATTGTAAATTTGTATAAACTGTGTATATGGGCAGGGGAAAAAAGACTTTTCAATAGCTTTTGAGGGGACTCCCAGTAAATTGAAGTGATACTAATGGATACATGCAGATGATCCCCTTAAAAACACTACAGTAAGTAGAGCATTTCTAAGTGTTACCTTTATGTTTATATTTTCAAGCCATACTTGTATTAACATATACTTAGCAATGCCAGGTCATAGCAGAAAGGGAGAAATTGAGTATGTTACATTTATATGATGTTTTGAGTTTTTATTATTTAAATCTCTACAGATAAGTACAAGAGAAAATAGAAAACTTCATGTCAACAACCTGGCAATATATTCATTTCTGAGCTGTTACACAAATCTTCACATGTGATCGCAACTGGTGTGTAGTTGAGTGTGACTTTAAGCCCTTACGGAGCATGGGAGAGTTGGTATTGGGATTCCTTGCACTCAATGCATTGGAGCGAAATTGAGAAGCTGGTCAGAAGAGGGGTGGGAGGCCATTGGAGGAGTGAGGTAGGATCATTAGAAAACAATCTGCTCATTTTGAAGGGAAATGAAAGCACACAAGTAAATACTATTGTGCTTAGAAGACTGAAAAATCAAGAGTTTGGGGGAACATGTAGGTAATTGAAAGAAAAGAATAAAATGGATTAATACACAGTTTTCCGGAGACATATTAAGCCTGCCTGAATTTCTTCTGTGGCTTCTCTGGGGAGATCAGCCTGAAGGATGTGGACCTCCTGGGAAATAATATCCCAACAGCATAGCATCATTTGAACTTGACACAAGAAGTTGAAGTTTATTTTTTTTCCTAATAATTATGCTCAGTGAGTGAGGCAGAAATTGCATTTTGGAATAACAATAGAGTGGTTATTCTAAAATGAACATTTCAATACAGATATTGAAATAGTGGTAGCTAACTCCCGAGGCCAGGGATTTGTAGACTGTTGGGAGACTTTCCAGTGAAACTGCAAGTCAGCTTTACCATAGGCCACTCAGAGGGCTGCCTTTGAGTCAGTGGGTATTAACCAAAGGTCAGACTCTGAAGGGGGAGTGCCAACTTATTTTTTAATCAAGTGAGTCTCCTTTTATGTTTCTTATAAAAGGAAAAAAAAAACTCTTAGAAATCTATCTGAAGCTGGGTGGTGGTGGCGCACGCCTTTAATCCCAGCACTTGGGAGGCAGAGACAGGCAGATTTCTGAGTTCGAGGCCAGCCTGGTCTACAGAGTGAGTTCCAGGACAGCCAGGGCTATACAGAGAAACCCTGTCTTGAAAAAACAAAACAAAAAGAAAGAAAGAAAGAATGAAAGAAAGAAAGAAAGAGAAAGAAATCTATCTGAGGATAGAAGGAATAAATAACTCAATGATTAAGACCACTTCCTGCTCTTGCAGAGGACAGAGGCTCAAATCCCAGTGCATATAGGAGCAGGCAACCATCGGCAACTCCAGCTCAGGAGTAGCTGACACCTTCTTCCACTTTCCAGGGGCATCCTCACACATGTGCACATATATTAGTACAAATACACATACAAGCATGTAAATTAAAATAAAAACTGCACCCTAAAATGAGAAATCTGGAGCTCTTGGCTCTTCAACCCAATTATCTATAAAGATAAAAATCTACCTGCTATCTGCCTAGTATCTATTGTCATCATTATCTATATATCTAATATCCTTCATCATCCATCCATATGTCTGTTACTTGTCTGTCTGTCTATCATCATCTTGTCGTCTATCATCTACCTATCATCCACTTATGTATCTACCTACCTACCTAAAACTGTTCCCTCTGCTTTCATTTCCTGGTTCACAGTGGCCATCTTAGGGAGATTCCAATCTTCCTTGTGACCCTGACATTATCTGTTGTACCTGCTTTCTAAACCAGAGATCCATATTGTACTTTCAACTTCTATCTATTCCAGGGAGTCCCACTGCTGAAGGAATCTCAATGGACTTAAAATTGTTCTCATTACACATATGTGGTCTTGGGTCTAAGCGGGATTCTTAGAGTCTCAGCAGAGCATCTGTGCCCCAGACTCATCTGACACATTTTCGAGTTCTGTGGAATTTAGTGTTCCTAACATAACAACAAGCTAAGAAGACAAGCAGACCTGTCTGCTCCCGTTTTTACACAGTAGCTCTCTCATTCTGTCATTCTACAAAGACAGAAAAGGCCACCAGCTTTTCCTCAAGGTCTTTCTATCCTGTACTCCCTTCAGGCTCACCTGAACCTCAGCCTCAGCGGGTTCCCTCTACTTCAAAGCAGGAGATGGCCTGTCTTCCTCTGGTAGCCCACTTCTTGTCAGTGAATGCTTTCCATACACTCCAGGAGAAGTCACTTCAATTCTGTCTGAACTCTTCCAGTGTATAGTGACCAGAAATGAGTTCCTACTTAGAAATATGTGTATACGTGTGCATGGGAGTGTGTGCTCATGGGAGTGTGTGTGTTCTGTGTGTATGCATGTGAACATGTGTGTGCATATGATCGTGTATGTTGTGTGTTATGTGTGTATGCATGGATGTGAATTGTGAGTGCATGCATGTGAGCATGTGTGTTTTGTGTACATGCATATGAACATGTGTTTTGTGCATTTTGTGTGTGCATGCATGTGAGTGTGTGTGCATGCATATGTGTATCTATGATCTTTTCTCACTTGCTCATTCTTTTACATTTCTCATTCTTGTTCCATAGGCAGATAGATTTCTACATTCCTGGCTTCTGGTTAGTCCGTTTTCAGTTATCCCTGATGTCTCAGCTATTCACCTACATTCCCATCGTATCCCTGGAATTTCCCAGAGTACCTGATATACCTCTTCAAACATTTTTTCCTCTTTCTTTTCCTTTCATGGTACCTCCCTCCCACTGTTTTTTGTTTTTATTAATTGCTCTTGTGTGAGTTTTCCTGGGGATACTTATACAAATTTCTGCTCACTCCAGATAGAGCAAATAACTTAAAATTGTTCTCATTACACACATGTGGTCTTGGGTCTAAGCGGGATTCTTAGAGTCTCAGCAGAGCATCTGTGCCCCAGACTCATCTGACACATTTTCGAGTTCTGTGGAATTTAGTGTTCTTAACATAACAACAAGCTAAGAAGACAAGCAGACCTGTCATAACTGCTCTATGACAGATCAAATAACTAATTGCATTCAAGTTACCTTGGTGAACAGTGAGTTTCACTGGGGTTGCTTGGAGGACCCTTACTGAGGATTATGGCCAATTTATAGGTGGTGACAAGTAGGAAGAACTCCCCTCCCAAATATTAACTGTTTATGGCCCCATGAGAGCCACTTCATACCCCTCCTCTCCATAAGGGAATGTTAGAGGGCCCTATCTTGTGAGGGTTTTATGTGGATAATTGCAGCTGTTCAGATTTCAAGACATGAGTAACCACGCCAGAGTTAAAGGACAGCAATCCATAGTGACTCCCCTTCTCTGATAGCTCAGCTCTTTCTCTGTTCCTCTCTTGTCACCCGGCATATTTTCCCTGGGAAACTGCACAATGTCATTCACTATGAAAGCTGCAGTACCTTCGACTCCTTACAGGCCTGTCTATTCCCCAGGCTTCAGTCCAGCATCTGCTCCTTTTGAATACCCCTCATTTGAGTATCTTCAGGATTAACATGTTTCATATCGATGACATGTCATACTGAAAATCAATTTTATAGCAAATCTAGATTTCTTCATTGGTAAATGGCTCCAGAGGCCAGGAAGTGACATCCAACTCTTCTCTTTTCATTTCTTCCTCAACCAGTGTCATGTCAACTTATATCACTCTAATG
This sequence comes from Mastomys coucha, assembly GCF_008632895.1. Classification (NCBI taxonomy): domain Eukaryota; kingdom Metazoa; phylum Chordata; class Mammalia; order Rodentia; family Muridae; genus Mastomys; species Mastomys coucha. Next base: position 11,488,125 of record NW_022196903.1, read on the forward strand.
CCTCATATCTCTTTAAAGTCACCTGTTTGACCCCACTGATCCTGTGATTGTGACTGCGTGTCCGCTGTGACTCCTTGCTTCTGACATGGAAAATTGAAGGATTTCTTCTTGATTAATCCAGCTCCAGCAAAATTGAATCATCATATTATTTAAAGAAAAAAAAACCTACAGCACATCCTTGCTATATTCCTTTGCTGGGTGGGACATTTCCCTCTTTTTGTCTCAATTATAGCATGTCCTCCTTTAAGTCATAGTTCATGGATCCATCTGACTTTCCCCATCAACCCTGTGTTCCCTGCTCTCGTCCTTCACAGCTCCTTCCTGCAAATCTGAATCGACAGGGATTCTTCTCTTCACTTCACTTTTAAGGATAACGTAACAGCTATCATATACAATTCTGTGTTTAATGAAGACGTATTTGTAAACTATCACTAGCAGTGGCTGGGAAGTAGAAAGCAAGGTGGTGTGCATGCGGTGTAGCAGCCAGCTCTACCAGCACCCCCTAGCACGAGGGATCTTGCTGAACCATGACAGTTGTCATACTCTATTGCCACTGTGCTCTTCTTAACACCATGTTCTTGGGATTTGTCTCTGTACTTAGAGCAGAGTCTGTCTCTGAAGCCAATGCTCTGTAAGTTTCATTGAATTTGACCATCAAAAATGTCCGTGGGTTCCTCTGCTGACAAAAAAGTACTAAGAATATTTTGTTATTCAGGTTACTTTTCACATTTCCTACTATCTTGCCAGGTTCGAAAGTCTTCTCTGTCTAATACTACCTGTCTTGTGTGCCTTGTGGTCAGAGAATGTAGTGTTTATGTTGACGATTGCCCAACATTTTGACAAGTCTACATCCTCTGCCTGAAGACTCTGGTACTTTATGGCTCATGCATATTATGGCTATCCAATCTTCAGACTTATCCAAATTTTGGTCTGCTTTTATTCAGCATTAGTTAGTTTTCCATTGTACTTCATTTGAGTAAGGATCGAGACAGAGAATAGCTGGTAAGAGTCTGGGGACATTGATCAGTGCTTGCTGAACAAAACATGAGTCTTGAGTTTGGTCCACTAGTACCCATGTAAAACCTGAGTCTGGTGATGTAGCAGAGGCACATTAGAGGTGGAGACAAGCAGCTCACCAGTGCTGTCTGACCAACCAGACCAGCTCCAGCACTCTGAGCTCCAAGTTCAGTGAGATGTTCTGTATTGAGGGGATGAAGGAGAGAGTGACATAACAAGACACTTGATGTCCCCTTCTGGCTTCAGTATGTATTCATGGGTACCCACAGCCACTCATTTGTGTATACACACACACACACAAACACACACACACACAAATACATGCATATACAGACACACACAGGCACATATGCACACACAGACACACACAGGCACACATGCACACACTGACACACACACAGACATACACAGGTCTACATGCGCCCACGTGCACATGTGCATACACACACACACACAGACACACACACACTGACACATATACTCACTCACTCACCCCTCACCAAACCATACACACACACACACACACACACACACACACACACACACACACACACAAGTATGTACTCACGTAAGTAAACATGTATATCAAAGGTTTAGAACACTTGCTGCACTTTCAGAGTACCTGCATTTAATTCTCAGCACCCACACCAGGTAAATCTACTCATCCTCCTGTAAATCTAGCTCTGGGATACCTGGCACTATGAATTTATGGAGTACCTGTACTCTGTGGCATAGTCTCTCTGTCTCTCTCTCTTTTTTAAAAAAGATTTATTTATTGTATGTATGTGAGTACACTGTCACTATCTTCAGACACACCAGAAGAAGGCACTGGATCCCATTCTATTACAGTTGGTTGTGAGCCACCATGTGGTTGCTGGGAATTGAACTCAGGACCTCTGGAAGAGCAGTCAGTGTTCTTAACTGCTGAGCCATCTCTCCAACCCCTTCTGTTTCTCTGTCTCTCTGTCTCTCTGTCTCTCTCTCTCTCTGTATGTGTGTGTGTGTATCTTTTTCATAAACAAAAATAAACCCTTTTTTAAAAGAGAAATGAATATTGCAGTAAATATAAAAATGGCTCTAAAAGGTCAATAGAAGGCTCAAAGCTAGATTTAAAAAAAAAAGAACAAAAAACTATTCTTCTGGATAACAGGTTTCATGACGATGGGGTCTTAGTGCTTAAAAAATAAACTCGGCAGTTATTACCCCTCTGCTGTATGCCTACCAACACAGACAAAAATGACTTGCTTAAGATTTCTTAATCCATTATTGAGAGAGCCAGGCTGAAAAAGCCAGTCTAAGCTTCCTAGCATCCCAGCCCTCCTAAATAACAGGACATTTCCCACCTGTGACTCTTGGGGAGGACAGAAGGATGATTTCTCTCTGCAGTCCTTTTGTCTGTGTGCCCCTAAGTATAGTTTTCCCTGTTGTGCTTGTTCAAACAAACACAAACAGCCTTCACCTCCTGGAAACTTACAGCCTTGCCTTTTGTAGTGTGAATGGCAGTGGTAAGTAATGAGCTGTGACTGAGAGAAGGCTCAGCTGGGGGGTGGCAGGGATGAAGTGCGGAGGGGACCTGTGAAGCAGCTCATGGAGAGGGTTTTTATTTTTATCTCCTCTTCCACAATTTAAAGTAGTCGACACGCCTACAAAACGTCTTGTTTAGCAGGCCAGAAACCACGGCTGTCACATTTAGGACACTCACCAACACGTCCTTACGTTGTTTTGGCTTCAAGAATTGTTGGGGGACTAAATTCAAGTGGCGATATGTATACCTTATAATTTTAGTGTCATGCTGTCTTGCTCATCTGAGCCTTGTGATGGTGCCTTTGAAAAACATCACATTACATGAATAGATGAGACAGGCTGAGAAAGGGCGATGTGGAAAGACTAACAACCATCCTTGATTCACAAATTAATTCCATAAATAATAGGATTTACCTCCTGTGCACAGCTTTGAATTGTGCTTTGGTGTCTTGTCCCAGGGTAGCTGCTCACTCTGCCTGTCTCTTCATCTTGCCTGGTGTGTGTGTTAGACTGCTGTGACTCTTTGCTTGAGAGCCTGTCCCTTCTGTCAAGGCTAAGGGAACACATCCTGGGCCCTCCCTAGCCCAGACATCTCCCACCCATAGGACGTAGTGCCTCCTGCTGGACAAGCTGTCCTGCCTCTGCAGGAGAGGACTTTGCTGAGGAGACAGCTTTGTTTGGGGCTTTTATGTAATTTGGATGGCAGAGGCACCCTTTGTATTCCTGCTAAGCCCTGGCAAGTCAAGTGTCCTGAGAGCTGTGCGTGATCCCGGTCCTATGAAATTCTTAGCCTGAGTGACTCAAGCCTTCTCTTGCCATGTTTGCATACCTCACACTGCCATGGGGAGTTTGAATATAGACAACCTAGCCAACTCCATGGGTGTCTGTAATAGAGTACTTTCACTGACTGGGCAGTGTATTAATTTACTTATCATCACCATCATTTCATAGAGCGTAGTGGGCACATCATTGTGAGCCTTTTGCCATTTAAAGAAACCGAGTTCTTTTGAAATATGCTTTGCACAATTCTTAAACCAAAGACATAAGTAACAAGAGACGAGCCAAAATTTTAGCTGTGAAATAAATGCAGCTTGGAAAATAAAATTGGGGAAAATGTTAAATTAAGCATCTGGAAAGAAGTTTTCCATCAGTTTTATTCAAATACTTATTTTCATTAAAACAAGAGGACATATACACATTTGTTTTGTCCTGACCATAAAAGGCATTATTCCGACTTATGCAGAGTGCTGGCTATTGCTCTTTCAAACAAAACAATGTCTTCTTAATAAATGCTATATTTATTTACTTATCGGGTGGTGGTGGTGGTGGTGGTGGTGTGTGTGTGTGTATGTGTGTGTGTGTGTGTGTGTGTGTGTGTGTGTGTGTGTGTGCAATTGTGAAGTGCAAAACTTACAAGAGTCAGTTCTCTCTTAACACATGGGTCCTGGGAATCGAACTTGGGTCAACTACCTTGGTGGCAAGTACCTTTACCTCCTGAGCTTTATAAAAAGTCTTCAAAATGCTTTTTGTGACTAAATAAAGTGTTATAGGTTTTATTATTCAAAACTATACTCAACCTTACATTGCATGTATTACCAGTGGTCAACTTAAAAATAGCACTGAATACATTCAAGAAAAACATGTAATATTCCCTTCTTTTCTCCCAGCTCGCTTTTTTTCCTGAAGAAAACAGAGAATCATTGCAATATGGAAAACTAGACTATCATCTTTAAAGCTTCTGCTGTAGCCAGACACAGATTACCTTTTTTTTGGCTGGGTTTCTGTTTCAGTCTTCTGCAGTGTCTGTCTCTTAGAATTACTTACTTTTGCTGCTTTCTCCTCTTTTTGTGTCTGAGCAGTTTTTTCCCAAGCCTTCATGGATTCGAGGAGAATAGCTACTATCACTATACTACAGAGTCTGGCTGGACATGGGAGGAGAGTTAAGAGTCCTCCTGGAACCATATTGTGACACCACCACCACCACCACCAT
>NW_022196903.1:11492776-11519495 GCF_008632895.1 Mastomys coucha
CACCACCACCACCACCACCACCACCACCACTACTACCACAAATCCTACCACCCACACCACAATCACCCAACTATCATCATCTCCACCAATACCACCACAACCATCACACTGCTAGTCCTTAGCAGGTGCTACTCATGAGTTCATTTTTTGTTTAGTGTTCTTATGTCCCTGAGGACAATGACATTCTATCAAATTTGTCATCTTGAATATGAACGATTCAGGAAACACTTGCTATAATTTGTACTACTGATACTTTAGCCACTCTCAACTCAGATATTGATTTAACTTTACATGTAAAATGTACTAAAATGTGTGAGGCAGCAAGATGGCTCAAGACCTAAAGGTGGTTTGTAGTGACCTGAGTTTAACCCGCAGAACCCACATGCTAAAAGGAAAGAACTATCCCAAAAAGTTGTCCTCTGACCTCCATTCACACTGTGCCAAAAAAAAAAAAGAGCCTTTACTCAAATGCATATTGTATATTATATTCAATAAATAAAAAAATAAAAATGTAGTGATTCATAGAGATGTATCTAACACCTGAAGTGCCATTGCCTCTTGATTTCTGTGTTAAACTTCTATGAAATAATAATTCCTCTGATATAAATTTACAATCTTCCTAGAATGTAAAATGACCCTTCAAACAGATTTCTTGGACTAGCGCTGTAGTTGAGACCAAGTTATGGATCAAGTCTGGCAGAGTTTGGAATACTTAGTGCATTAGCTGTGTACAATGCTGGCAACAGAATAAAGAATGGGGTGGAGGGCATGGGGCGTGGGGGGGAGAAATGCAAGGCCAGGCTATCTGCCTGTGACCTACAGTAACCTCTTTCTCCATTGGACCAGGTGGGTTCCAGGACTTGAATATGGGTCAAGGAAGCCCCCAAGGAGTCCCTTGGTGGGTGTAGGAGGGCAGGGGTTTTTTTCTTTCTTTCTTTCTAATATTCTTCTGAATTTGTTGAGGAGAAAGATGATAATGAAGACCATTGTTCATTTCCCCAAAGTCAGCTCTGCATGGAAAATCTAACTCTTCTCTAGCTTTCTTTTTAAAAACCTCCTGACCTAGCTCACTTTCCTCTCCATTAGGAAAATGTTGCCTCTGTTTTCTAGCCATGGCCCAGAGCCCTTGGGACTGCCATGTGCCAGAGGCTCTGTGTAGGCTGTGACCTCCAGGCCTGTTTCTCAGGCAGGTGGTCAGTCAACGGCTGGGGGCCAGGAGTGCTGTGCAGCCCCTGTCTTGAGTCAGGCATTTGCCTGGAGCTGAGCTACTGTGCAGAATTCATAAATATGCCTCACCCACCCGCACTACATACACTTGAAAAGCAGAACTCCCTGGAAGATGCTTGTGTCAGGCCCTACCAGCTGGATTTCTTTTGCAAAAGATAGACATTCAGCCATTGTAGCTGCAACTCAGGATAAGTCAAACATACTTTTCCATTCTCTATTAAGAAACAACAAATGCAGGGATGCAATGTCTGGCTTCAAGTGATGCAATATCTGACATCAGGAATGCACCCCCATGTCAGACCCCACCCTTGTGTAGTGTGCACCACTACTCAGCAGATAGACGGGCGGGCAAGTAGCTCTGGGAACTCTTTACCCTGACGGTAAAACTGATCTCAGAGCTGTGTTCTCAAACACTATGGGGGTATCCCTCTGCAAGATCCGATCCAGCGTTCCTTGCCAAGGGCTAATGTACCTTTTTGCTTCTCAGCATCTCGTTTACATGCTAGTTACCCAGAAAGAAATGTATGTTCGAGCACTTTAAGTCATAGGAAACTTTATTACAGATTAGTCAAGATAAGAGGCATACACATCTTTCTTCACTCAAAAATGGGTTGTTGTGGGCAATTCTGAGAATTCTCTGCTCTCTGCTCGTTCCTGTATTCCACTTCCTGTGTCGGGTATCGTTGTTCCAAGAAATTAAGAGTACCTGTCATACCACATCTTATGAGGAAGAAATGAAAAGAGGAAGAAGACTTGTCTGTCATAGACCTGAGTGCATCATTCAAATTGCGTCTCTCTCCATTTCCCCCACGCCCTCCCCCCAGATGGGGTTCTCTCTATAGCCCTGGCTGTCCTGGAACTCACTCTGTAGACCAAATTGGCCTTGAACTCAGAAATCCACCTGCCTCTGCCTCCCAAGTGCTGGGATTAAAAGCATGCGCCACACTTGTTCATCTCTTTGCTCTAGCAAACTGTCTCTCTAATGTCAAAATTTCCTAGTCAATTTGGCAACATACTGATCAGATAAATCAATCTGGGATACTTTCATTATAAACTGGCTGTTCTCCCCCGAACAGAACCTTCAGTTTCATTTTCAACAGAGCTCCTAAGATCGGTCACAGACAGTTTTCCCTGTGGCTAAGGTCTATTTACGGTTTGGGTTGTTACCTTAGGCATGGGGTGTGGCTGCAGCACAGGCTTACCAGTAGTGACTTTGGCTTGGGACTGTGACAGCAATAATTCCTAAGTGTATGTTTTTCTTTTATTTGCTGATGCTTTTAAAGTCAAAAGTCCTCCTAACGATCTCTTTTGATGTGTTCTTCTAAGCTCTTTCCTGCTGTCCTGTTTCTTTGTTTTTCCTAAAGTTACAGTAGTTGTCAGTCTTGTACTGAGAGTCCTCTCAGTACACTGAATTGCACAATTCTTGCTTGGCCCAGTTTAGGCTAGGCATCCTTCCCAGAACCCAGTTGGCTTCTTAAAGGTTAAACAGTTTTGGTAAAAACTGCAAATCATGACTAAATAAAACCCATAAAAACTGAAAACCTCAAGGACCCAGGGAAAAGGGTTTTTTTTTTTTTGACAGTGAAGTACATACAGGCAGAGACATGTGTCTTTTTTAAACTTTTGTTTCTCTACTCTTCTTCCCAAATTTGGTTTCTTTATTTTGGATTTTTTGTTTAGTTTTGTTTTTTCTTTTCTTTCCTTCCTTTCTTTTTCCTTCCTTTCATTCTTTTCTTTCTTTTTCTTTTCTTTTTGTTTAGATAGAGCCTCCCTGTATAGCCTAGCCTGGCCTCAAATTCACGATGGTCCTTCCTTGGCATTATAACGGATGCTACCTCACCTTCGCTTTTTGCTGTTGATTTTGATTGTTAGTTTAAGGCATTATTCTCCTAAAGCCAGGGCTGCTTTGGAAATCCTGCCTCTAGCTCCCTAGTGTGGTACTTCCTGGCATGCTCTACCACATTGACATGACAATCCTTACAACCCATTTTTGCTTCACATTTCTTCACTACCTTAAAGTCTCCCCGTGTAGCCATGCTGGCCCAGCACTCATTGCCACCCACTTACCCCAGTCTCCTAAATACTAGGATTACAGGCAAGGATCCTGCTATCTATGCTTGGCCTAACTTTCTAGTTATAATGTTCAAGGGGACAAACGTTCTTTTCCTCTTTGTACTTGACAGATTGCTCACAAACAAATAGTTCTTCCTGTGGCATATTTTATGACTCATATATAAGGAATCTCTATGTGTAAGCAGTGTTCTAGTGTTTAGGAATACACAGCAAGATGAATACTGTTTAGAAATGTTCTTTCTCAGTTTTGAAATTAAAACATTCTACCTACCATAAAAATTAGAAATTAAGTTCTCAGTGAAATATTCTTGAAATTGGTCAGTGTGGGTAAAAGTGTTTAAAGATTCATTAAGTAGGGAGGAAATACTGCCAATTAAATAGTATGTTAGTTTTGAAACAGTTTCTCACTCTGTAGCATGGAGTGGCCTTTAACTCATAATCCTCCCTATGGTAAGTGGTGGGATTACAGGTCTTCAGCATGACATGGAACCTTCAACACTATTTTCTTAACGATAAAGTAGTTCTCTATAACTTTTCACATGTTTTACAAATCACGATGATAATATCCTGAAAAATCTCAAATGAACAAAAAAAATATCAAATGTAAACTGGGGTGAAGAGGTACAAGAAGAGTTCTCAGAAGATCCCACCCCAAGATGCTCTATAAACGAGGAACCTTGTAAGGCCATAGGCTTCACAGCCTTTACCACGTGTATAGTCTTCAGATTCAGTCTTTAGATTGCACAGTCAAAACACTCACATTCACTCACCATTTTTCTTTAGATGTTTTTGTAACCAAAAATTGAGACATTGTTGGAAATGTTTGGATACTCCCAAAAGTCAACACATTAGAGGAAGATGGAGAGATCTGAGTTCTTCACCACCCCCATCTCTTTTTAGTTTCTGCCTGAGCATTGTGTGGGAGTGGGTTTGGAATTTGAAAAAGGACAGGGATGTGTTGGAGGTCTTTAGCATCACAAACAGCTCTGTAGTTTATCTGCTGAATGTTCTGACCCCCTTCGCCCTCATGATACTCACTGTGTGGAGAAGGCCTTTGTGCTTCCACCTTTATTTGAGCCACCCTCCAAGTTCTCCACTGCAGACAAGCTGACATGTTCCAGGAGCTGAGAAACTGATGGGTGCCTAGTGATAGGTTTGTGGAAGTGAAACGTTACTGCTTGCTTTTCCTCAGCAGAAACACTTAGAACAGTGGTGATGGGATAGTCCTGTCAGGTCACACATGCTTACAGAATAGCAGCATGGTGGTGATGGGATAGTCCTGTCAGGTCACACATGCTTACAGAATAGCAGCAGCACGACAAAGCGAGGAATGCTTTTCTCTATTACAGCAGAGCAGCCACATCAACAGCCTTGGTTTCTGCCAGGAGATTCCCTTTATCCTTCGGCTTTCACATAATCTGCTGAAACTCTATTGAAGGTTGGTGGTGTTGCTCGGGGTAGACCACTTGCCCAGCAGCCATGAAGTTGTGGGTTTGATCCTCAGGACAGTACAACTCACATTGTACAATATGTAAAAAGTATCAATATTCTTGATCTTGACACATGTCTCAAGCCTTAATCGCAGGGTTCCGTGACATGTGATAAGAAATTGAGAAATAAGTATTTCCACCAGTTAGTCCTTTCATTTGTCATAATTTTTTTTAAAAAAGAATTTTGCAGCATGTGTAATAAATACATTAGGTGGCTGTTCGATTTTTTTTTCTTCCCATCAGTTTAGGAAATATGGTGAATGTTATTTAGGAAATCATGAAGAAATGGTAGAGATTGAGTGACTTTGCCACCATCAAGAAGTAGGAAAGCTACTCTTTCATTCCTGGTGTTTCCGATCCCTTTTGTGTGAAGTAGGTAAAATTAGTAATTATAGTTGGACCCAACTAGAGAGTCTCACTGTTGGTCTGTAAATGTTTATATGACAGAAAGAGAGAAGAGATAGAGGGGGCTGGGGGGAACTGAGAGGGGGAGGGGGAGGGAGAAGGAGAGGGAGAGAGATACTGAGTTGATTAGAAAAGACAACATGTAGAACATGGTTTAATGGACTCTAGTTTAAGTTCTGAATTAATGATTAATATGTCTAATATCTCCTATTTGCTCTTTCCAGTTTTGAAGCCTGTGGGTGGAACACATGAATAAACTTTCTATTCAGTAAATTCATTTGAGCACACTTGTTCCAGAGAGCAGTAGGTTGTAGGAACAATTGATAAGATACACAGAAAAGGGATACTTGGGATCAAGAGCCATGACACAGTGAGTCAGTGTGGTAATGCCTTGCACAGACACACATGATCACAGCTCATTTTCTAGTCCAGTTTTTCCATCGAGTGATGACTCATCGAGAATTGAACTTGAGCTTCTTGTTGTACATCTAGCTCACAATCAACCACAGGAGTGTAGTAGGGCTGAGTATCATTTGAGTTGTAACTTGGACCAGATTTCACCCAGTCTCTGGATAACCCATGTATTTCGTGTCTCTTCTTTCTCTCACTATGTGGTCCCCTCTGGCCTGGTAATGAAGACTGTTGTGTCCACTGTATCCTGGCGTGCTTGTTCTGTGAATTCCTGACCCTCTGCAACATCGTCTTGGGACAAGCTTCGTGCGGCATCTGCACCTCCGAAGCCTGCTGCTGTTGCTGTGGCGATGAGATGGGCGATGACTGTAGCTGCCCCTGTGACATGGACTGTGGCATCATGGATGCCTGTTGTGAATCCTCAGACTGTTTAGAGATCTGCATGGAATGCTGTGGCATCTGTTTTCCTTCATAAAGATTTATCTCTTGTTTGTACTAAAACTGGAGACGACATTACAATCTTTCTTGTAGGGGAAAGAAAAGCCCCTGGTAAGGCTCCCGTGAAGCAGCTCAGTATTTGCACTGTCTAACTCATTCCTTTTACATAATCTCTGAAATTCTTCCTCTTTCACCAGATGTGTGTGGTTTAATATGTGAAGTTTTAACTGCCTGACTGGCTTTCGAAGCATCTTCGTAGATGATAATAATTGGAAGACATTTTGACACACACAGCCTACAATGTTAAATGTCTTCTTTCTCTCAACATGTCTGTTTTCCCTAACCATTCTGAGCAGCTCTTTGCTCTAAATGCAATATTGCTCAGTATGTCTTTAAACCAGTTCACTTTGATATTTATCTATTAGAGGTCAATAGCAAACTTTTTTTTTTATTCTAAGCAAGCGCAAACATTGGGCAGAGGCGTAAACAGTTGTGGGACTCTCCATGTTGGTCTCCTCTGGGCTCTCCACCTCTCTTGTTCTGCCAGAGTGCACTGAGGAAGATCATGTTGCTCTCTCACCCAGAGCAGCAGGAAGCATAATGGAGGAGAACAGGAGGAGAGCCGTAAAGAATGAACCAGGTCGCAAGGCATGCTGACTTCAGGACTGTAAAGGCAAGAGGCCGGAGGAACACACAGAAGTGAATGATGGATTACTGAAGGAGGATGTGTGAGGCGTTGTGGAGGCACTAGGATGAGCTATTTAAATTTAGAAGAAAGTTTAAGGTGGACAGCCTGGGCTGTCTACGCTCTGAACAAGAGAAAAGGATTTGCCTTGATTGTACATTGCAGCAACACAGCTTTCTTAGAACTATAAAATCTAAACTAATGCAAATATGCACTTTTCTACACATAATTTAAGTGTTATAAATTTTAATGAAAACATAATACCTTGTTAACATAACTATATTTTACCAAAAAAAAAATGTAGAACACTTTTTAACAACGTTCATTTAAATGAGTTTTTTTTTTAAGATTAAAAATTCCCAGTATTCATTGGGGTTTTTCCAAAGCTGGCTTATATTTGGAAAGATTCAGTTCTTTAGCATGCAGGGGTTGGGGTGGGGGTCTATTTATTTTCACTGGCTTGTAGTTCTAGCCTTATTGTATTTCATAAATATGTAAGTTTTGGATCCACTACAGGAGGACCTCAGATGTCCACCATCATCACCAGATATCAGGATTCCAACTGTGTGTGAAATTATGCCAAGAGGCAGATTATAAAGATACTAAGGTCGGAAGAAGTGAGGCTGCGATGAGACTAATTCTAAAGTGATGGAGTCAGCTCATGTGGAAGGGAGGGAGAGTTCAGGTTCATACACATCCTCCCCTGATTTTTTGTTTTTTTGTTTGTTTGTTCGTTCACTTGTTTTTCTCTCCAGATTTAAAATTTGGTTAAATTGACTAATTCCTTATAGGCTCTTGAGACTTGTTAGTGGTTCTTCCTAGTTCTGGATGAATATTAGATTATTAGAAATAGTGCTTTTGGGGGAAGAATTTAGCCAGACTAGACCTTTAGGAGACCTGAACATTTTTTTTACATGAAGAATGGCAATATCACCAGTGTCTTTCCTTTGAAAATTAGCCTAGCTTATAATTAAATTATTATTTTAAATATTCTTTGAAAAAAAATCAAGTGCATCTCCTTTCTAGTGCAATTTACATGTGCATATACTTTAAATATGATGCTAATATACAGCTGCCTTCTTCTTCATTTTTTAAACAGAAGCTTTGATTCAAATATAATGGCAACTTTAATATTTCCATATACCCGATGTTAGCTTGTGCTTATATCATAGGATGAAGAAGAGCCATCTGTTTATGGATAAGCCTCCTAATGATTGTTAAAATATTTGCCTCGTTATCCTGTAAAACTGTTTAACCAAGAGGCTTGTCTGATGCTTGAATATATCTTGCTATGATTTGCAATGAAAATGTTAGTGCATTAAAAATGTTTTTCTGTAATAGAGAGCATTAGTGAATACCAGAATTTAATTTCCATACTTGTACGTGTAGGACTTTTCTTCAGCTCTCTACTCCAGGCAAGCCATTCCTTAAGGCATCTTGTATAATTCAAAAGAAAAATAGGCAAATGTGAAAACAGTTTTAGCATATTTTAGAATTTTGGTATATAAAGTGTTTTGTTGAATCTTATGGCCGTCAAAGCTAATTGCTATAGTTTACACCTAGACATTCCGACTCTTTTTAAATGTGGCATATTTTCAAACTGGATCCTGGATATTTTAAAATTAAAAAGGAATATGACTACTTATTGTGCTTTAAGATTCTTTTGTATCTAATTTACATATTAGTTGCTTTATATTTAAATAATTCCAACAATATTTTAAAACCCAAAGATTTTTATTACCCTTTTATATGTTTTCCTGAAAAATTTCCTAGTCTCTCTTTCCATGTCTCTGTCTACAGCACAAGACTCATGCCTGCTAATGAACTGAGAAATATATGGAAATCATTTATCTGCAAGCCATTGCTGCCCTATGATACCAAAATGCAGTGCTCTCTTAAATATTCACAGCATGTAAAAATGCAAGCTTTTCTTCTTACTCTTTCTTCCTTCTTTACCTCTGCCCTCCCTCTTCGGTCCTTACCATCTCCCTTCCTTTTTTCCTTCCACCTCTTCTGTCCTTCCCTCTTCACATACTTCACTCCCTGTAACAGTATTCATAGATGGCTTGCACCTCACTCTATAATCGCAGGGTAACACCAAACTCACCTCAGTTGCCCTGCTCAGCCACCCCAAAGCAGGAATTAGTCATGAGCAACGCACTAGTCTTTGGGTCGATTGGTTTCATTCATTTACTTCAAGGAATTCACTTCAGTTTATGAAGCTACAAAAACTGTTTTGTACATGCTGACACTGAGTAGCAAAGTATTCCAAGTCATAAAGTTGGGTGTCGCATTTAGTAAACTTTACATCCAACTCCATTTTCAGAACTCTTTCTACCTGAGACAGCAATGGCAAATACAATAGTTTAACTATTCATGAGAAGTGTTTTGGTTTTCGTTGTTTTGTTTGTTTGTTTTTCTGTTTTTGTTGTTGTTTTTGGTTTTGTTTTTAAAAATAACTTTACTCTCTGGCTTCACAGTGACTTTCTATAACAATTTCCCTCATCTGAGATGCTGATGTCTGAACAGATCAAAGAGTAGCCAAGGCAGCCTTGTCTAATAACTTGCTGTTATCTGTCCATAAAATCTCCATCCTCTAGACTCTGAAATTCTATCCATTTCACATCACTACCTAACAAGGCCAAGGCTCCATCCAAACAATGGCTTGCCTTCTACAATGCCACTCCTTACTGCTTATGTTTTTCTATCCTAATCAATCATTTACTAATAATGATATTTAGTAATAGTAGCATTACTATTGAGATTATTTTTAGCTTAACAGTATTCAAAACTTTCCTCCCTTTCAATTACTTGTGATTTGTAGGTCCATAGGACTAAGGTTTTATCAAATATTATTTTCCTTCTTATGCTAACGCAGTAACATACCAATTTTTTTGAAATAATGGGTAATATATTGCTAGGATTTCCTCTGCATCTCCTTGCGTTTTTAACCTTGTACTTGTTATTGCTGGGCAGTCCTTGCAGTGTTCATCTCTATGAGCATTTTTTATGTGCCTGACTTGATAGTAGGTATCCCAAGGAAATGGCATAATGTTCAGGAAGTTCCAACCAGAGGAGGAAGATTGACATCTCCAGAGAAGAACTGATAACTCTACCACTGAGGCCTCCATCATTGCTTAACTCTTTAAGGTTATTATTAAAGGTTTGGTTTTAAATAGAAAAAAGTTATGGAAACAGAATGACATTGTGATAAAGCCCTAATATGAAAGTTGCTTTAATAGAAATGGTCACTGATTACTAAATTGACCCTGTATCTTCCCATTGCAAAATTTCCAGTGAACAATGGCTGTACCTTTTACTTTAAGAATCCGGGACTTGTCGCAAACTATAGAAATGATCCCTGAAGTGGGAGAGGGCGGGGTGGCAGGCATGGGGAAGTGGGAGGCAACAGGGGTTTGTTTTTGTTGTTTTTGTTTGTTTCTTTGTTTTTTGGAGGGGAAACTGGGAATGGAGAAATTTACATGTAAATAAAGAAAATATCTTAAAAAAATATGTCTAATATTTAAAAAACAGGGCACAATAATGAAAATAGTTATTTCTAAATTTATTTTACTCCTATTCCAAAATTTACCCCCTTTTTGGCAGATTATAATAATTGAAGATATGTTTGTCTTCTTTATAAGAACATGTTAAACACAATAAAATGTTTTATTATGACACTAAAAAAAAAAAAAGAATCTGGGACTTGGCTGGAGGGGCACCTCCTGCTTTTGCAGATTACCTACATCCCAAGGGATCTGAGTTTGGTTACCAGCACTCACATCCAGGGACTTACAACCACCTTTAACTCCAGTTCCGAGGGATCCAACAGCCTCTGCTAGCCTCCTGGGATATGCACAAGTTCATCTAAATTCATAGCCCCTCTGGTACACAGAAATAGATAGATAGATAGATAGATAGATAGATAGATAGATAGATAGATAGAGATAGATAAATCTTTTTAAAAATAAAGGACTATGCCTCGAAGTACTACCCATAAGATTGGTTTTAACGGTAACAGTAGCTAACCTGGACGTGAAACTCAAAGCCATGAGCAGACCTTAGCTATAGACCAGAATCCTTCAGCGACCTGTACCCTGCTGTCCTTACCATACTGAGACAGAGCATGTTTTCCACTAAAGCCATATCTAAAGCTCAGAATTCTCAAGCAAGCAGTCACAGCAGCTCACATTTCTAGTCCTCTTGCTTATTTATGCAGTATTTATATCTGTTTGTGTTTCCATCAAATAGCATCCCCTTAGCCTATTCGATGAACACAAACCAAGAATCATTTACCTGGTTGTGAGGTGACTGTGAAGTAATCATTTTAGGAAACTGAATCCTTTGACACATTAGCCACCTGGAGTTAAAGATACATCTGTTTAAGACAACACAGAGCCCTACACTTAGGCATTTCTCTCCAATCACCCCCCCCTTTTTGTGAAATTTAGTTGAGAAAGTAATTATTCTTTTCCTTTTTTTTAATAGCAAAAAGCAAATTCAAACACAGAAATTCTAAGTTTAACTTGAAAAAAACTGAAACGGTTCTTAAGTTCTGTCTGATGCATAAAGGGGTAGAAGCAAAGGAATTCCATTCCAAAGCCAAGAAAGAGGGGTGGACAAAAGCTTCCGAGCCACTTGACATAGTTCATAGCCTTTTCCAAAGGAATAAAAGTCTGTTGAGCAGGGAACCAAAAGATCTCATTATAGGATGAAGCCAAGCCATATTAAAGCTTGTGCACTAGTAACTATGTCTAAAAACAGCCTGCTGTTTTATATTGAACCAATCCATTTCTTAACTTGGTAGGTTGCAGTGTAAAGATGTACAGAGCCTGTCTGCTGGATGCAATGCCAATTACAGATGTGGCTGAGTTGTGTCGAACACCTACAAACAGGACTGAAAGCAGTCTTAGAGTGAAACAAAAGAGGTTTTGAAATGTCACCTCCAACACCCGGAAAGCACAGTTCATCATGTGTCTGACTGTTAAGAGTTTTAAAATCTCCTTTATTATATAATTTAATGTGGCCGTCATGTGATCCCTCAATCAGAGTGCACAGTTCTTTCAAGGACATGAATAGTGCCGGAGAGATACAGAGAATATCTTAGAAGTAGCACTTTCAGGTGACAAGTCATCTCTGATCAGCTCTGCGGAAAGTGTGTTTTATCGGCATCAAGGTAAGGGACATGTGAAATGCCCCAGAATACTCATTACCTTAGATTTTTGTTATATCATCAGAAAGAATAATTGGGCATATTGACACAATTACATTTTAGTAAATGGTTATGCTAGTTTAACTATATAATACACATTCTGGTAAAAGTACATTAACTTGCAATCCAAAAGCAATTTAGCTGCTGGGGACATTATTTCTGTTTTTTATCTAATTATTCACAAATTAATGAATAAAATTAAATTCCAATCACTGAAGAAAAGGAAGCAATGTGGAGAAAGACACACAGATGACTTAAAGCAAAGATACTCCTTGCATTTCTTTTTATTCAGACTTGGTGCTTAAAAAAGAACAAATCCATCATCTTGGAATTTGACTTGTAGCTTGACATTCAAAATAATCTGAGTAGAATTTCAGTGAGGTAAGCACAAAACTAGTTCAAGTTGTGTCACTCCCAATTACTGTACTCAGGTGGTGTACCCATTAAAATTCCCACTTGTGGGTTCCGCTCACTATGCAAATGGGGTCATTACCTGGAGAATTTAATTGGTTATGACATTTGGAGTAGGACGTTTCCTTTCAAAATAAACCCACTTACACATATTTTCACTAA
Source organism: Mastomys coucha (assembly GCF_008632895.1). NCBI lineage: Eukaryota > Metazoa > Chordata > Mammalia > Rodentia > Muridae > Mastomys > Mastomys coucha. The sequence continues at coordinate 11,505,291 of NW_022196903.1, forward strand.
AAATTTGATTGCTATATAGACTTCAGATTATTTTGCTTTATAAATATTTACTGAAGCTCGACTCTCCTTATTTATTCATTACAAATAATTCAAGCTGGGCCTAAATTACTTTGATGTAGCTTTATTTATTGGTCTGCAAGGTGAATTGGAAAGAATCATTATACGTGAGTATCTTTCAACACAGATATGTTCACTGTGTGAATATATCATTCTCTCATAGTAATTCAATCTGTTTAATTTGAAAGGCTCATTACTTTTCTCCATGTGACACTTGAAAAGATTGTACAGTTGAATATTAACTTGTCCTCTTCGGTAAATTTGTAAACACACAAACACATACCCACAATATTGCTGAAGCCACATGCCTGTTGTACTTATCGGATCTTTATATTTACTGATAGAACAGAATGAGGACATTAAGTTGTTTGCCACAGTCAGCCTCAGAGACACATCCATTCATTATAAGGTATAAGACTCCTGAATACAGAGTAGATAAACAAGGAATTGCTGTAAAAGGCTCAGGGCTCTGTATACACCAAGGGGTTTTCATTGATTCAAGAGATTCTTCCCAGGGAAACCTCACTATCTAACAAGAATATTGATAATAATGCCTGAATTTACATCAAACCTTGGAATCACACTGTACTTTACTGAATGGAATACTGAACTGAGCATCCTGGAATTTAGATCCTGGACTGTGATCCTGGAGTGAAATGGAAGTTGGGACAGAATTTCTGTGTTTATGAGATAATCTTAGGAAAGTACTAACAATTTCTCTATGAAGTCTAAATTTATATTATTAAACCAAGTTGTACATCTGCCAAAGACTAGCACCAGTTTATATAGATATAAAGAAAATAAGTTTACTTTATTGGAAGAAGAGGATTCTAAAACCATAGGGGGCAGAAAAACAAACTTCAAGGCTATAAAAGGGTGAATACTTCAAATTCAGAACTGGACTATTGGGCAGGATTTTTAACATCTGTAACGATGGGAAATTTCCCATAGAATATCAAATATGGATCCAAGTCTCTAACACTCATTTTCTATGATATTTCTAATTGTGCCCGGAGGATAAGAAGGAGTTGGCGCATCCAATAAATATAATCATTTACATGCATGGAGTTCCCTTTGAAGTTAATAGAACCTATGGAAAGAGAAGTTATGCATGGGAGAAATGAAGTTCAACGGGAATCTTGTTCTTTCTTTTTAACATGCAGTGGTATTGCCAACACATTTGGATTTCCTCACCGCTTATCTTTCCTTTGTGTGTGATGTTTCAGTTGGAGTTGAGTGAAGTGCTCCATGTGTTAAGGGAAGATAGTCCAAAAGACAGGATGTGATGATTGGCAAGCACATACCCAGGGACCAGCTTTGGGAGATAGCATCCAGAAGTGATAGGGCCTGACATTTGTAGAGCTTGTTAAGCTTTTCAAAAGCAAACCAAATCCATTTTCTTATTTGATCTTCTCAGTGCTACAGTTCTTCTTGGATATACTTTTTTTTAACCTCCATTTTATAGATGAAAAACTGGGACATATTACTGGATTTTGTTTCCCAGAGTGATGCTTGCTTCACTGATGAAACAAGGAAACCAAATTTGTACTCTTGGATCATTTCTTTACATCAGCCCATGTCTTATGAAATCCTGCACATTGTTTAGTAGAACAAACAGATTTGATCGCCGCTGTTCTGCTTCAAGATTGAATGAAGACATGAAGGCTTATAGGTCATGGTTCTTGTCTCCCATCTTTCCTACTTTGAATGGCTAAACTGCCTTAGATTCTAAACAACATATACGATCATTGGTATTTATACTACATAACTGTCATCTCGTGCAGTAACTCTAAACTGAGGCATCCTGTTATAGATTACTGACTCGTGCTTATTGTCGATTCTTTCTCTCCTAGTCAAGTGTCTGATGTCTTTATGATTATGTTGTTCACCCTTTGTTTTGCCCTTCTATATCTTAGGGTTAGGGTTTGCTTAGGTTAGGGTTAGGGTTTGCTTTCTGGTGGGCATCTGTTGATGGTTGACACTGGTAGAAACCAAAAAATAGGAATAGAGAGATTGTGATTAACTCCCATTCTGGATGTGGGCTCCTTTCTGATAGGCTGTGGTTTGAACTCCATATACAAGATTTCTAGCTAGGGATTCCTTTCCTTGGACTTCTAAGACTTCATTCTTCATCTCTAGTCTTTGGAAGTAACCATTTCTGACTGGTTGCTTTCTAACACCTCAATCCCTTTGTTTATGTTCTTACAACTGATGTTCTTCTGCAAACAGTCTCTTATAAAATTCCCTTCCCTTATGCCTCTGAGTGAACCATCTATTTCCTGCCCGTTTCCTGACTAATGAGGTTATCTGTTTGTTTGTGTGCAAAAGCATGTTTCTGAATCCAATCATGTTGTTATGTATTTCTAAATTTATTTACAAACATCAATACTCAGAATCCCTTGGATGTTTGTGTATCTTTATTATAGACAGCTATGAAATATTGTAGTGCAAAGTGCAACATGGGACACTCTAGATAGCTCCTCTAGAGTCTTCTTTTAATGATCATCCACTGGCTTTTGATACTATTTCAACTTGGTTAGAGGAAGCAAAAAGGAGAACATCATTACTCGGAATGGTCCAGCTTATATCTGGGTTTACAAAAAATGTTGTAGGATCCATAAGTGTAATGGAATTTTACTTTTCTCCACACATTGAAATGATTCTACACTGGTACACATAAACAGATTTATAGCAGAAATCCTAGTCTGGAAATTAATCTTTCAGAAGTTACCTATTGAAGTTATTTAAATAGCCTTACCAATGGTAATAAAATAACCTAATATGTGTTTGCCATCAGTGATGATATCCCTCGTGAACTAAAATATGCCTAGTACCAGTTCACCCCTGGGCAAGAATATTGTATCAGTTGTATTGCCATCTCAGTTATTCGCAAAGTTTGTTAAGGAACATATATTGATCATCTTTATAAGACACCGAGAAGCAAAAAATAACATGATAGCACCAAGAGACAAGTGATTATCTGAGTCATTGGATACCAAGCTTAGCCTACTTGGCATATTTTATGCCAATAAGAGACTCTGTTTCAAAAACACTGTGGATCATGCCTGAAAAACAATACCAGAGGTTATCTTCTGGTCTGTACACACAGATGTACACACACAACCCTGCAATGTTATTTGTCAAGTTATGGATTTAGAGAGAAAAGAAGAGCGTTAATATAGAGATGGGAAGAATGTCCACAGAGTAGAGAGGTGAGAGTGATAGGATCCCTCTGATTACCAAGATGTTTTGCCAAGGAGAAATATCTCAACTGGGATCTGGAGAAAGTTCACAATCATTAGTATATTCAGAAAACATGATAATGGTCGGGATAGAGAAGGAATAGTAGTGAGAAGCAGGACTGAGCCACAGTAGGCGATACTGTGAATGCCTTTTGGAAATATTTGGATTCCTTCCTACAAGGCATCTGTATGAAGCTTGTGAGAATTCTAAGGGAGGACAAATGATAACAAATCCTTATTTTCCTGCATTTTATCAAGGAAGTAATATGGATAGTGGATTGAAGGCAGCGATGAAGCACAACTTAGAAAAACTTCATTGATTTACTTATCCAAATGATGGTTAAAACAGGGATCAAGACTGCAGAGACATGCAGGACAGCGTCAATAAAAACCCTTTGAAAGGTGTAATCATTCAAAGCATGTCCTAGGTGAATGGATTTGTTAAGTATTTTTAAGTCTGGTATTCTCAAATGAACTATATGGTTGGGAAATAAAACCAAGTTCATAAAAGTTTGAAAGAACATTATTTTCCTGAAGACATGAATGCTATGCTTCCCTCAACATGTTGGATTTGAAGATGCTTAAAAGCAGCCTTACCACTGGAAGGAACCTTTGCCAAATTCCTGAGTTTGGATGGTAACAATGGCTGTACATGTAGTGGCTTGGGGTTGATCTTAGGAAACAAATTGGAATAAAGTGTTCCAATTCTCTAGTTGGCTACTGTTCCCTGTAAGGAAAAGTCCACAGGTGGGCTGAGTTTAGGGACAGGATGACTGTTGACTGAGATGTGGAGAGATAGGGTGAAGGGGAAACATCTAAAAGGAAGAAAAGCAACAAGGTGAAACAGAGATATCCAGAGGGCTGGCAGAAAAAGATCTAAACTGTGCTGTTGGCGTACATGGTGGAAAGCTTAGAAAGGTACAAAATCAGTCATGGACTTAGCAGCTTATAAGAGGGATGTGTGATAACAGCAAAGGTCGTTACTGGATTAATTCACACCCCTCTAGATTGACCTTTTAAAACTAAGTTAGCAAATCACCAACCATTCATTTACTGGTGATTAATCAATTGACTAAGTAAATAATTCTGTAACTAAGGCAATGAGTAGTTCCATTTCCAGGCATCAGCCTTAGGTCCTCTTTGACTCAAATCATTACTTGGCCTCCAGCCCCAATAAAATTACTGAGTAAAGTTTCCAACATTGTATTCTTGCCAATCTTTGTCTTCTTGCATCACCTGATTCAAGTTCTGAATTGGAGATGTTTTCAATTTCGTGTTGGTCTAAGAGGGTATTTACTGCCCAGGAGAAATTACCTAACTGACTTCGAGTTCCAGGCATCATATGTTATTTTTCCCGAGTTCTAATAAAATGCCCCAAAACCTGTTTTAACTATTTAACTTTCACACTAAATTATAAAAAAGACATTGAATTGCTGTGGGATTTTTTTAAAATAATTAACTTTAAATGTAAATATTTAAATATTTTTGAATAATTAACTTCAAATGTAAATATTTAAATTTGAGTTGGTAATATCAATGGAATTTCAAGGAAGTCCTGGAGAACACAGTTAATAAAGGCAAAAGAAAGCCAATTGGTTTTTTTGTTGTTGTTGTTGGTGGTTTTTTTGTTTTGTTTTTGTTTTTGTTTTTTCTTTTGGACAGGGAGTGGAGTCAGGAGTCATTTCTAAGAGAGGTAGAGAGTAGAAGGGATTCAGAAGGCAGATTCCCTGGCAGAAACTCGATTTATCTCTGGAAAGTGGGTCATCAAATAGGAACTGACAGGTTATTTGTTCATGCAAATACATATTTTGAAATAATTATTGATAGTATCAGAAGAAAGGCAGTAAGAACTGCTGCTGTCGGAAGGCTGTAACAAGGACAGCTAATGTGTTTTGATCCTATGAGTCCTTTTGTTTTGAAAGAGCATACTGTAGACTAGAAGTCATATGCTGAGCCTTTGAACTTATTAGGAAGGCAAAAGGGTGCTGATCCTTTGGATGATATCTTCTTTTAGGTGCTTGGAGGTAAAGTAAGGCAGATTGTGTTGAAGTATATAAATGGTGTCCATATTGAGGTTATTGCAAAAACTATTCACTTTTAAGAGTTCATTGCTTACTGTTGGCATTTTAATAATTTCTTCTCTAAAGAAGAGCATTCATCTGGGACAGATGACTTTTTCCATAGAGAGCAAAGCTAATATTTAATAAGAGAAAACATTTCACTTTTATGCTTTCTTAAATTTCAGCAGGCATATGATTTTGAAAAGTATCAAAATGCCTGAATATCTTTGAAATGAAAAGTTACGGTTTCTTTTACTCCCAGTATTCATTTAAAAAAAAAATCCCATTGTTTGTAAGTTGGCAAGCTATCTGCAAAAACTTTTTCTAAATGAAAAAGCATGGTGGGATAATGCATGTGTAATTGCGTTCCAGGTTTGCATTAATAAAGTATTAATACTTGTAAGTCCTACAACTAGAGGTAGTACCGTGGCTGTCATATATTACAGTGCATGCAATTTGATTGTTACAGAGTAGACATCTGCCAGAAACATTTCAGTTTAGCATGATGAATTTACCTTACCCTGTCAAGAATCACATTACAATGCCAAAGTGTTGCTTTGAATATATGTTGAAAAACAGAAATAAATTTGTTGAGGTAGGGTTTCAAATCCCCTCAGGATCATGTCATTACTGGTATTGTGGCTAGGCACATGCGAGCTCAAGTTACTCTGCGGGGGATTTATCAACACTGAATGTCACTCATTGAATCAGGACAGCTAAAGAAAAGATACTGTGTACTGGGGGTGATAAACAAGAGTTTATCAGCATTGGACCAAGGATTCTGGCACTCAGCTGACATAAAAGCATGAGGATATTTGAGCATAATCTCTTTCCAGCCACTCGTGCATTCACAAGGGAAGGTTGCTTATCAGCACGTCCTTTTTGTTGCTAGCAGTAACTTTGTATGAAAGATTTATCACTGCCATATTTACCTCAAAATCCGAATGAAAGTCTTTACTCACCACTAGAAGGAAAATTCACACATGGGTCATAACATAACATGTGAGACAAGCAACAGGTAGAGTGTGGCAAACTCACTGTAGCATCCCTTGGAAATGCCAGGAAATTGTCCTGCAATCTCTTGAAAGGCCTGTGAATTCTATTAAGAATTTGCTGCACATATTTTCCGGTGGAGACATGGCCACATGATAGGCTTCATATCCATAGCAACTTTGAAAGTCTAAGATGAAGAATAAAGACTACTGCTTAATAATACCATAGGGCACAGCCACAGAGGCAAGATTGTGAGCCAGGTTCACAGTCTAACTACCATAAAAATTAGCTGCCGCTTTCATTTGAGAAACATGGCAGATAAAAGCAGTTTCAATATGCCACCATTACATTAATGTAGATATCATACAGATATATTAAAATTTTCCCTCTCAACACCAGGCACTAAGAAAGTAGTAAAAGTATTATGTTTGCATGCAATGATTTGATGTGTAGTCTGGGAAATATATGAAATGTTATATTTTTAAAGGAGTTGCCTTATGAAAAAGTCATATTTGAGGGAGTGTGGAATCAATTCTCAGGAATAGTTTATGGTCGAGGAATTCCTATAAGGTAACGGGAGGAACTAGTATGTGTGTGATCACACATATTTTTATATTTATATATAAATGAGAAATTAATATCTTATACTAAATTTCATCAAGAGCAAAGAATGAAAAGCATACCCTCCAAGCTGATATTTGCAATGTGCCATTATTATTCAAGTTCTTCAAAAGTTACACTTATAACATTTTCTAACATGCATTTAAATCTTCTTTTCACTTCACTAAACAAAAATTCCACCCCTCTCGATTGAGCTATGTATGTGCACACATATATATGTATACCTTTCTTTCATTGTTACCACCTACATTACCCAGGACCCTCCCTGCATGATAGATATGAAGGAAGTTTGCCTGCATTTCTGTAGAAATATGTGAGTTTAATATTGCTGTGAGAAATCTCATTCTTTCTTCCCAAGAGATGAGATCTGTGTTAAAATAGCTCACTTATACAGAGAACATGGGCAGATAGAGAACAGATTAAAACTGATCATACTGTGCTCTGCAAATGCTGTCAAAGGCCATTGGTAGTATATTGGATAAGACAGAAATCCACAGAAGCTCAGATTGTAGCACAATAGACTAGCAAGTATTGTGAGCTTGCAGCAAGGGTAAACTGTGCTCAGAAGGAAAAATAGACTTTTATCAGAGTTAAGACATCTCCCTTTCCTTAGGAATTCAGAAATTTGGGACAGCATAACAGTCTTTTATCTCTCCAATGTGTCCACTTTATTAAAACAAGAGGGGATTCCAAATTGTCTCCATTTGCCTACTATTGCCAGGCAAAAGCAATTAGCAGTATAAATCAGAACCGTTCCCTCTAAAGTTGCTTGAGTGATGAAGCATGTCAGTTTTCTTATTTGTGAAAGGTTCTGAATCTTTTTGGCAGCTTAATACTACTACACATTGAGTTCTGGCTTTCCAATCAGGTAAAATATGAGAAACTAAAAATCCTGATGCTCAGCGCCTTTCTTGTGTAACAAACCTAGAGCATCAAGATTCTTCAAGGGGAATGGCAGTTCATAAAACTTTCCTGAGAGAGAGTGACATGTAAATCACCTGAAATTCATGGGTACTTATTAGCTTCATGTGTTCAATAATTTTGAGAGAATAGTTTGAAATGGTGAACCAAATTAATTTTGAAAATGCAAAAGGCTAACCATGGTAATCCTTTGGAAAATGCAACCATGGTAGTCCTTTGAAAATGCAGCACTAGCCACTCATGGGCCATTTTCATTTTCCTCTGAGGGATATGTCTGACTCGGTCTCCTGTGTCTTCGCTCTTGCTTTGCATTCTGTTTACAGACATTTTTCTCTTTATGAATTCTGTCTTAAAGCTCCATTTTCACAGATTTCTTTTCTCCAAAATTACCTAATTATGATCTCCTCAGTCCAGCTCTGCCTCCTCTACACTTGTGTCTAACACCTACTCCATGGACATCCTCTGGATTCCTCAGTTTGACATGCATGTTTTAAGAGGTTGTATCCTTCAAGGCATTGGAAGATGAAAAAAAAAAACAGTTGGTTTGGCTCTGGAACTTAGAATATTATGAAGGAAATAAGAGCTTATTTTTTATTACATTTATTCATTTAATTTCATATGTATAATTTGCTTGCATATATATATATGACAAACATACACACATTTGTGTTCGTGGGTGCATGTATGTGAGCGTGCATGTGTGCAAGTGTGCCTGTGTATGTGCATCATGTGTGTGCTTGGTGCCCACAATAGTCAGAAGAGGACATCAGATTCTCTAACTAGAGCTATGGATGATAGTGAACTACCACTCAGTGGATCGTCTGCAGGATCAACAAGTCTTTTTAACCTCTGAGCCACCTCTTCAGCACACATAAAGAAATCTTTAAAAGATTTGGTGAGACTACTTGTAGGAACATTAAAACTGTTTAGAATTGTAAGAAGCTGAGTTGGTTAAAAGAAGAATCAGGATGGAAATATCATCTGAGTTAAAAATGATGATTAGAGTGGAAACAAGAGAGAAATAATGGTATTTACCAATCCATGATATGGCAGATCAGAGCTAAGACCAGAGAATGCTGAACATGCTCTGGCTGAGAGCAGCTGTACAAGAAGGCAGGATGGAAGGAGAGAGAGAAATCACAAGCTGGGTCTAAATAGCCCAGTGTTTGCTTTTGTTTTGAATTTTGTTGTTTTGCTGTTTTTAATGCCACATAATTCATATTTTATTCTAAGTATGATAACTTGGAGCAGGAAGTTAGGGAAGTGGGGTCATTTATGTAAAGAGTTTAGAAAACACTAGGAAGGAAGAAAAAATTAAGGAGAAAGTTCGAGCTGTAACTATAACAGGAGAAGGGTGTGTCTAGCACCAGAAGCTAATGAGGCTATGACAATAGATTAGGAAGAAGTGGATGTAGGGGAAGAAGAGACAATCCTTAGATAAGTTGAAGTCAAAGGGAAGGGACTTCAAAGAAACAGGAAGAGTCAAAAATGTAAGCAAGTTGATTTTTGCTATTTTTGCCTTGGTGATCAAGTTATGATAATGGCATCAGTCAAGATGAGGAACATCAGTAAAGATAGAATGTCCAGTGGGTAAAGTGTGTGCTCACAAGCAAGAGGCCCTATGTTGAAATTCCTGTCATCCATAAAAGAGCTAGATGCAGTGGTATGCTTCTATATCCTGGCACTTTTTCACTCAGAGCTCAGTGAGAAGCCAGCCTAGGCAACCAGTGAGCCCTTCATCCAATGAATGAACCTGTCTGGAAAGAACAATAGAAGGAGGCATCCAAAGTTGACCTCTGACTAGTACAGACACAAACCACTTGAAACACATGCATGAATGGCCACCTTAATATCACTTCAATATGCAGTATGGATTTTGGGTGGGGTGTGGGATAAGAGAGAGTCCAGCACTAAAAATTCAAATCTGAAATATCTGCGGATTATATTAGCATTGAATAATGCTGCTATCAAAGAAGAACACAAACCAAAAACATTTAGTTTGCATGAAGAAGATACTAAGAGATGAGTTGAGGAAGCAGGTATGAGACTTAAAGTTATGTTTTAAGTTTTAATTACTGTGCCTAAGACAACCACAAAACAAAAATGACTCTAACTTGTAACTCCTTTTTCCAAGGACAGGCACTTCCTGAAATGCCAAAGGCTATTGTTTATGGATGATAACAAGCCACATGTTGTTACTCCCCTAAACAAGTTTGTTTGACCCAGCTACACGGAATGTGCTTGATGTGATCACATATCATATCATATAGGGGCTAGGTGCATAGGCAGGAAATAAGTCAGGATCTATGCTTGCTCCCTGATTGGATGTAGGTGGGAGGTATTCAGGCAAGTACATAAGGATATGTGCTTTCCTCTGACTGGACCTGGTGGAAAATATGTACCATTATGAATTTGCTTTCATAAGCCCCTACAAAATGTAACTTGTCACCAGTTTCTGGGAATGATAGGATGATCCTGGCCAGAGTCTTTCATCCTGGCCAGCAGTTAATTACAGCTTGGTTCAAAACTTGCTCAAAATTGTGGTAGTTGACTCATTCTAGTCTGATGGGATTAACACAAGGAACAGGAGACAGAGTCACATAGTAGCATGAGTATAAAATAGGAAGTGGATAAATTAGCCAGTAAATGCCCAGTAAATGGAGATTTGTTAGAGAAGTAGAATGTAGCCAAGAAACAGCAGTGATATAGAACCTAAGATAAAAGGACCACAGACAGAAACAAAGACAGTTCCAATTAACAAATACACAGGGTATGCTGAAGAATTTGCTAAAATTGCATTACTTTTAAGAAAAATCAGAATGCAGTCATCAGTTAGATGTTCCCAAATATAGGCTTCCAAAGCAACTTTGCAAAGGAAGAGCTTAGACTGTGAGCCTTCTTCATTTATACTAAGAAATGTTCGATGTTCTATACTGTACTCCCAGACACTCATCAATCTCCAATGTACTAAGAGTGATGAGTCCTTTCACAAGGGAATCTTCCTTATCTTCTCTGGGTAAGTTTCCTTCCTGCCAGCAAGGACTATTAGTTTACTTATGTGAAAACCCATTCAGCAAAGAGATTAGACCAACTTACTCGTATTTAGTTCATTTGTATCTGTTTGGTGGGTGTTTTATCCAGAGGCTGAGTGGACCTTAAGTCAGCTGTAGGAATTTTATTCTCGTTCCCTATTAATTGCTTCCCCAACTTCTACCCAAATTGTCTGATCACATTTCTTTTCCAGTAGATTAGCAATTTTGTACATTTGTTTGGTGAATAATCTCCCACAACTTTCTTTAAACCTATATGTTGTATATGTTATGTGTACATATTGTATATGTTGTATATGTTATATGTACATATTGTATATGTTGTATATGTTGAATTCAAAATGGGTTTATATGTGTACAGTACACATGAGAGGTTCATTCATATAATTTTTACAAATTCGCCTCTATGTTTTTACAGTGTTAATGATGAAGGATATAAAAGTGCATTTTCAAGTTAAATGCTTGTCTGTTACAATATCATAAAAATTACAGAACACAGAAGCTTCTGGCTTGGGGACAGAAAGAGTTACTACTAACAACAGTAGGACCTTCTAGAATACGAGAATTTATATCAGTTCTTTGACCTCAGATTCCTGTGAAGAGACAAACAATTCCCGTATATGCTGACTGTTGAGTTTCCTACAGTTCCAGGAACCCTTTGTGTCTTACTTCTGTGCTGACAAGAGATAACTGATTTACTGGTGAATACATAAGAATAGCCTGTGCTCCAGAAAAAGATGCCTTCACAGTCCAGTGCTGCTCATTATACAAACAATCTTGTATGCCATGAAGTGTTAGAAAGTCAATGACTGGATAGGATTTGCTCTTGACTTCCTTCTGCTTCTCAAAGTATGTGACTTTGAGTCAATCATGGCCCCAAGTGACCCAGCACAGTAAGTTTCAGTGCATAACAGAAGCAGAGACTATAAAACAATCCAGAAATTTGTGTTAGGAACCATGGAGGTTCTGGTAAGTTTTCTACATTGGATGTAATCTTCTTTCTAAAATAAATGAAGTTTTGCTATCCTCACTTGCATCTGAAGAGTGAGGAACTACAGACCCTCATTCATTTTCAGTGTTGTAGACTCATTCCATTTTCTCCTGCAGAGTCACTTAGCTTGGTGGTATGGCTGCTGCGGCTGTTGCTGCTGCTGTTGTTGTTGTTTTGATTTAATGTGTTATTTTGCCATTTGGTTTGAAATTGTTTGAGACAAGGTCTTATTAGCTGGGACCTCACTATACAACCTAAGCTGGCCTTGGTCTCACAGGGCCTTCCTTCTTCAGCTTTGTAAACAACTTTCCTCATTTTCTCTTTTCTTTTTTTTCCCCGGGCACCAACATTTTCTTTCTATATATGGTTTTCCACATTGATATGCATTTGGAATAGAATAATTAGCTTAAAACAATAGACTTACAATATGCAAGAGTATCATAGTAACACCACAGTTAAATAAACCATGAAAATACACAGGGTATGGCTCAGCCTTGGGGCTTCAAAAGACAGCTACATTTTAGAATTCATTCTGAGATCTTCATTTCTGTTTAGAGAGTAGATTTATCGATTTTATGACACTATTGGTTATATATCCAACCTCAGAACTTGCTTTCATGCCCCAATAATTCAGCGAATTTAAAGTACATATTTTTGCCATATATCAAATATCATTGTCTGATATATAGGCCATAATCACACAAGTTCCAAATTTCCCTAGAGCAAGAGACAAGAGAGGTTGCAGGGAGGAGTTGGGGGATAGGCATGTTAGAGGTAGAAGGTATTGGCAGTTAGAAAGCTTAGTATAAAGTACATCAGCTCTTTCAATACCAAAAGTAAAATTTTATTTTTATTTGAGACAATCATAGCCACCTAAGGATCCAGTGTTTTTTTAAAAAGTAAGAAATAACACAATACAGCTAGAATACAATAAACACTTTTTAATCATTGACTACATTATAAGCATTTAAGAAAAATCATTTGTCTTCTTAAAAGTACAGTGACCAAAAAAATGACATATAGACTTTAATTTTCTACTGTTATTTATAAATGATGTAAAGCATAAATTTTTAAAAAAAAGGTTTCAAAGTTTGAATGGATTGTTAAGTACAATTAGTGAAGGACAATGCAATCAGACCTTGAAGGACTTTCTTTTGTAATACTGTGTGCTTTCCTCTCAGATTGTCACTTATTTATAATGTGTAGTGTGTGTGTGTGTGTGTGTGTGTGTGTGTGTGTGTGTGTGTGTGTATGAGACCAACAGAGCAAGGTAGGGCTAAATTAGAAAAATAGCAAAGATATGTTTTTCAACAAATCTTTACCCAGGGAAAAAAACAAGTATCTCTTCCTAGCCCCTTCTGGCGCTGTGTGCACAGTGGGAACATAACAACAGCACATCTTGGGAAGCTCAGATCAGTAGACAGGCTTTACTCAACCTGAGATTCTTGACAAAAGTTAACAAAGATATAAAATGTCGTAAGATCTACCAGTCAAGCTGCATTTTAAATTGAGCTCACATTAGCTTGTAATCATTGAAATGCAATTCTGTTCTAACAGATAACCCATTTTTCTAGAAGCTTGTATGTTTATGATTCCACTTTGGAGTTCTCAGAGCAGCAGTCCTAGAAACATTTTTCAAAATTTATTTGCTTTCAAATTATCAGTCTTTTGTGGGTGGGTATTAATTGGATCTCTTGTAAAATGACCACTTTCAACATATATATTGGTTTCGTTGACTTTTTTACCCTCCTCCACAAAATAATTTTGAGAATGGACAACATTTTAAACTATGTTTTAAAAAACTTTATTAGCAAAAGCCTTGCAAGTAAAATAAACATTATACAGAAAATTAACCGGACCCACAGTTTATGTATTTCAGTGACTTCTATGCAGTTAGAATAGCATTCTAAAGCAGGGGAGCTTCACACTGTTGCTCTACTTAAACTATCAAATATTTCTGTATACACTTACTTATTCATCACCAATAACTAAAACTCTTACAATAGAGATCCTCTAGGAAAACAGTTTATATCCTTTTTCACAACTTATGTCCATTACCCACATATACCCTAATATTTAGCCATTCTGTTATATGTTCTATATGCATTATATTGTACCCATTGAGTCTTTGTTCAGATATACTCATATATTATTCATCAGATTATGCATATAAGAGAGAATGTGGAGTATTTCTTTTCTGAGATTGTATGACCTCAATATTATACATTCTAAGTCTGCTTTTTTTTTTTTGAAAAATCATGCTGGTTTTT
>NW_022196903.1:11519528-11548720 GCF_008632895.1 Mastomys coucha
TTTTTTTTTTTGAAAAATCATGCTGGTTTTTATAAATATCAAAACGATATTATTTGAAGAATTGTTCATGACACTGATATCTCTGTGCCCTGGAGTTGGAATGATAGGGATACTTTACTGTCAATTTTTCAGCCAACCTGTACAGATCTTGTCTGCTGAACCTAGGATCTAAGGACCTGAAAACTGTGTGGGCTGTGATGCTGTGAATGATCTTATTGCAGTACTTCAGTGCTTTTATACGTATATAACAAGCAAGCAATGATCTAAAGAAAGTGGTCTGAGTTCAGACAAACATGTAAGTAAACTCCAATAAGCACATGCTAGATATGAACAGAGCAGCCCTTTCCATGAACATTTTCAGGACAGACAAATTTAAACACAGTTGCCAAATACAAGCTATTGACTATATCTAGGAAAGCTGGAAAGCAAGGTTGAAGGCCATATCCAGGTTCAGGGTACCATCGAGCAGCTTGAGTTCAATAGCTATGACCTGGCATCCAACAAGAATAAATGTCTTATAAAAAGAAGGTGGATGTTTTTCATAATAGGTATAAAATTGCATCCAAGAACAATTTGGGGAACAAAATATACTTGAGGTAAAGAGTCCTCTGTTTTGTCCCTGGAGCCTCTTTCACAGTTCCCCAAGGCACTGTTTACCATGGATCAGTCTTTTGACAGCTTTCCATGGCTTGGCCACAACTAAGGTCATCATTAGAATCTTTAGATAGGAGATTAACTAAAGATATAATGTTATGATAAAAGACTTTCACATAAAGACTTTTGCTAGAGCATTATATTCTAGGAGAAAGAGACAGTACATGGGTTGTCATATTAGCTTGTGAGGGTAAAAAAAAAATCCACAAAAGTCAAACTAACAACCAAAACAAAAATGGCATCATCAACCAAAGTGAGGGCTGAGGTAGAAGAATGACGAGGCACTCAAAAGCATGTACTGTTCTTGTATAGAAATGGGGAACAGTTCTCAGCATCCATGACAGAGAGCTCAGAGCCATCTATAACTTCAGTTCAATTCATATGCATGCGCGCGCACTCACACACACACACACACACACACACACACACACACACAGTCTAAACAGATAAAATTGATATTTTAATTCAGCAGAATGAATGGAGTAAGGACTACTGTCGTGAAATGGATTGTGATTATTATTTTACCGAATGGTCAACGAAGGCATTTCTAGTGAGGTAAACCGGAAAGATGCAGTGTACTAACTAGGAAGAGAGTGTTCCTCCCAGAGGGCAGGCAGGGCAAAGACCTTGAAAGAAACAACAGCCTGAATGTTGAAGATGATTAAAAATCCAACCCAGATCCCTAAATGGCTTCAGCCAAGTAAACTACAAATAAACATTTTATGATGGTTAGAACTTTCCATAGTTTTCCTATTAGAAATTTAATGCAAATTTTGGTAAAGCCAGTTAATTGGTTTATGTGGAAACAAGAAGAACAAAGTCTTAAGAAAACTTATGCTTTGATCATAAACAACATAACCTAAACAAAACCCTTCAAGAAAGATCACACTGCTTTATACCATCACAAAACTGTGTAGTTCAGGAGTGAGTTTCATAGCTGCTTATGTCCTAAAGCTGCTGTAAAATGGAATCTTAGTTGGAATGTAGAAGAAAATGCAGATTCCTATGTTTATTTATAGAAAAGGGCTGAGACTTACATTATTAGCCTTTGGAGATGAGAACATGAGGGTAGACAGCTCAGTGGTTAAGATGTTTCTACATAGAATTCAAGTTCAGTTGCTAGAATTCACATGGTGAACTCAAACTTGAATGGAAAAAAAATTTTTTTTGTTGTTTTTTTCAACACAGGGTTTCTCTGTGTAGCCCTGGCAGTCCTGGAACTCACTCTGTAGACCAGGCTACCCTCAAACAACTATGTATCAATGTTGGTCATTTGGTCTTGATATATAAGAAGTTAACTGTGAGGACTTTTACATAAGAGGCACACAGAAACTATTAGCATTACGTTTCAGTTCTTGTAAAAACTATGGTGTATCAAAACCCTAAGAGCTCCTTTTTGGAATTCTCAATAATTTTCTAGCATACAGAAAATTTGAATTTAAGTATTTAAGAATTATTACTCTAGGGGGCTGGCGAGATGGTTCAGTGGGTTAAGAGCATCGACTGCTCTTCTGAAGGTCCCAAGTTCAAGTCCCAGCAACCACATAGTGGTTCACAACCACCCATAATGAGATCTGACACCCTCTTCTGGAGTGTATGAAGACAGCTACAGTGTACTTACATATAATAAATAAATCTTAAAAAAAAAAAAACCCAAAGAATTATTACTCTAAAGATCATTTCTACACAGAACTATGTTTTCTACTATACATTGTTACTGATATTTTAGGTCTAAACACAATGGAAGAAATTGTATAAAAAGGTGATTTATATTCCCAAAAATTTTAATGGCTAAATGCAAAACAAATAAAACCATCTAGATTATGGAGAAAATGGCTAACTGGAAAAATGTTACAACAAAATATAAAGAGCCAAAATACTTCCTCATATGAGGAGCAACTGCTGTTTATTTAAGAGCATTGCTAAGATCTATTTTTTGCCCATCTATCTATCTATCTATCTATCTATCTATCTATCTATCATCTATCTATCTATCTATCTATCTATCTATCTATCATCTGTCCATCCATCTCTATCTCTGTCTCTACCTCTCCCTCTCCTTACCCCTGCCCATGTGTCTCTCAGATGCTCTCAGTCTTTGTCTCTCTCTCTGGAGCATGTTAATGCTCAAGCATGTCTCTCTCTAACTAGTGGGTGCTTTGCTCACTTTTTCTTGTTTCTATATTTTGTGACAGGAAAAGCTTGCAAGCATGTTTACAAACAAAATATTCATAGTTTTAAATTGATAAGTTCAAAATAACAATAGATGGTTTGGGTGTGTCCTCCAAACCTTTACTGCTTTTTCACACTTGAAGTATATTTTATAGAACATTTAGAAACATGCAGTAGTGGTTGTTAGTATATTTATAAGTATCTATAGTTACTATCACTTTTGGTTTTTTAAAATAATTATTTGATAAAGGAAAAATAAGAGGCATTGATTTAAATAGATTTGTGTAATTTGTATTGATTTAAGTTATTCTTACCACCGTAGTCCTCTATTATTAAGACAAATCAGGAATTATTAATTTCTGATTGCACACAATTTGAAGGATTGGCCTCATAATTAGGATCACAGAAGAATTTGAGTTCAATTTTGTAATTATGTTCATTTTTATTTCAGTGCAAGATACTAAATAAGAAGGTAATAGTTAATTTTTAAATTCTACCAAAGGACAGAATTTACATGCAGGCATTTAAACATATCTGTAATTTCTGTTGTTCAAAATTTTAATATGAATTTTCAAGAAAAAATAAGGTATTATATGAAAACTTTTGTTGCAGAGAACTCTAGAGCAACATCTTTGTTCTACAAATCAGCACTCTCACCTGCAAAGCAAAGATTGAAAATGCTCTTCATTCGTGGCTTACATTAATTTTTATCAGTTTTTCTTAATATATAATAATGAATCACCCTTATCCAAATTTCAGCGAATTCATGCTCCCTCGCACTTGTAGCTGTTTTAGAAGCTGTGCTTCAGGAGACCTTGAGCGAATGTTTTGGTTGGGCGGTGTTTTCTGGGTTCTGGAAGTACACTGTCATATGACAGGTTTACTAACAACCTCAGTGTGGCATTTCTCTTACCAAAAGAGCAAGAGTGAATGAGTGAGAGAGAGGGAGGGAGAGAGAGGGCTAGAGAGGGGAGAGGAGGAGGGGGGGCAGAGAAAATGTCATTGTGCTTGCCTCCACTTGTTCTCTCTCAGACATGTTTTTCACAGTATAGCAGAGGCCTAACAGAACTCTGTCTAAGAGGGTCACGTTTCCAACACTTCCCCTTGCTTTGTTTAAATACTGAGCAGAACTTAGTGTCTCCATACTGGACAGCTGGCAGCTCTGTTTTCATTGGAACTGTCTGTAGGTATGTGTGAGAAGAAATTCTGTCCTTCCCATCAGAATGTCTCTTCAGCTAAAATCTGGCCCCAGTTTCTTGGCTTTTCTTCCCATTGTTCTTCCATCTCTAGCCTGCTCTTTAACTACTCTCCCTCAGCTTTCCCCAGCTTTCATCCCAGAAGGCAGCTTCAAAATAGATTGCATTTAGGTCAGGATTCCCAAACTTCCTTTAAGTCAAGTTGGCTTTTCACCTTTCTCACTAAGCCCATTGAGCAGATGCTATGTGCAGTTGAGCAAGTTGGAGAACACACTGCAGATCAGAATTATTTAGTGGCTCTTCAATACTTGATGGCTATTCTCCTAAAACTGTAAAACACGGAGAGAGTTAAAGGGAAGTTGTTTCCTTTTTACTTCCTGACTGGTTTGATCAATCGTCTACCCGTGTGAAGATGTTAAAGAGGTCTCATTTCTGTGTTTATGTCTTCCAAACGAAATGAAACTTTGCGTGTGACTTCGTCTCTATCCCTACATTCGTTTTTATTTTAATCAAAAGCTTTCTTGGAGTGAGTGAAGGCCACCTACGGAGCTAGTTTGTGTCTTTAAATGCTTTGTTTATCACCCAGAGAGAAAGTCTATCACAGAAGAGTCATTTGGGTTCAAGGACATATTATTGTCTTGATTGGGCTTGTACATCAAAGGAAAGAATTAAAGCGATCTGATGAAGCCCCCACCTCCCACCCCGACACACAGGTAGCTGAACGTGTGTCCGATCCTTTCTTGGGTCCTTTTGTCGCCTTTCTTAGCTTTCTTGTTTTGAAACATGATAATAGTAGTATTTGAGTTTTCTGGGGATTTTTGTTCTATATTGCATGCTGTGAAAGGGTTTTTCTAGGTTCTGCTTCTGGGCTTTCTCTGATCTTGTGATGTTAACCACGCTGCTGTCTTCCCTCGGTATTACTCTCATCATTTTCTTCTCCACTTGTTCAGCTTCTGTCCTGTGTATGTGGGAGGGGGTGGAGAGAAGATGTGAGGGGAAATTTAGTAGAATGGCAGAGTGGGGGGATGTCAGGGAATCACACCGCTGAAAAAAAAAAGGCCTCTACAACTTCTAAAGAAAAAAGGACTGTCTGCCCGGGTCTTTGCATTTTTTTTCAACGTAACTACAAAAGTTAACTTTTTCCAATGAAGCCTTTAAAAAGAGAAATATTGCCCCTTATGTTTGAATTTTTAGACCCTCTATTCCTAAGAATTGTGCCCTAAATTTGAGAAAAATTCATGGTTTGTTTTCTAAACAGTGAGAAATGATTGATGTAACTTAAATCCCACGTTTTCAAGTGAGACTAGTGTCATTTTGACACTAGTCAAACTTGACAAACTGTGTGAATTGTAATGAAAATAAATATTGCAATAAAGCATGACATCATATCTTGATTCATTTTACATTGTGTGTATATAAGGAAATACTAGAACTTCTTTCTGATAGCTTTAAAACCTTGGGAAACATATTGACTTTTGCTTTCTGCCTTGCTCCAGGGTCATATTTGGAAATTCCTTTTAATATTAGAACCAGATTTAGTCAACAACAACAAAGAAAAAGAATGTTGAATGTTTTCTGGACTTGATATCACTTTTGTCCATATGCCGGTCATTTTGGTGAAAAATATAAATTCCGATGAACATCAAGAAAAGTAAAATATTAATAATGTATCGAAAAATAATCTAATGTCGATCATGTACAGAGCATCATTCGTTTTTAGCTTTCTGACCTCCAGGGCTATGGGTTAAACTTTCTTGGTTGAACCTCACAATTGAAATGATCTATATGTGCTAACAGATACTTGAGTGTTCTGCACATCAGAACTAAATTCAGCAGTATCCATGAAAAGCTTTGATGATAAAGATCTAGATATTTAGACGGTCATATATTCCATACCTCATAGCCCTCAGAAAGAGTTGTCCTTAGTTAAGAACTTAACACAATTTATGATACACATATCTAAAAGACAAAGATACAGGTACAAATTATTCACTTTCTTTCTTACCTTTTTTATTTTTTAATCAGAATTCGGTTTTATGAGAAACTGTGTTTTAAAACAGATATGGAATAAACAGATGGATGCAAACATGGGGCAAAACACAGCTGGCAAAAGTCCCCATCACAAGCACAGCTCCAATAGTCCCCACTGCCTACACTCTAGTGCAGCTTGAACACATTACAGGACGCACCTAGGATGCTGCTGAATACCCACTTTTGACAACTAGTTTTTTTGTTGAGGAACTTGTTTCACAGAAACTCTCAGCTTTGTATTTAAAACAACGCAGAGAGAAAGGGGGTCACAATTGCTCGTATTAACATAGTCATATGTTACTGGGATTCCCTCTCTATCTCATTCTCTCTTGGCTTCTCTCTATTTCTTCTACTACTAGGCTCTTCCATAGTATAACTGTATTAAACTTTATTGGTCCATTTATCTAAACACCAATTTCATCCTCCTTTTTTTCCACCAATCAGTCACCTTCACATATATTCTGCTAAAGGAGTCCTAATGAAGTTTTTGCATTATAGAATTACATGCTATATTACCTATATACATTTTTAATCTAATCAAGTTTTGAGGTTCTATTCATATTGCACCTGAATAATTTGAATTTCTGCAAGAAATAGTAAATATTGGTGAAACAAAAATGAGAAAATGCTTTAGACTAAGGCTCAGATTCCTTTATAAGTAGAAAGTGAGTGATATTCTCACCCTATAAAATTATGGAAAATGAAGAGAACAGATACACGACAGGTATCGGGCACATAAATTATTAATGAATAGGAATTCCTATTTATAAGGAAATAGGATAATATAGTGAAAAAAGTAGAGTCATAGAATCTAAGATAAAACCAGAGAATTGGAGGGACCATGGCATGAAAAGTCTTTAGAACATGACCAAGTAATTTCTACTTTAAATTTGATGTGCAGATATCATGGGAATCACCTACAATTCAAAATTCTTATTCTTTAGTCATGGTCATACCCCCAAGCATTTGACCTACCCATGTGGCTTAAGTATACTATTTTAAAACAGTAGAGTTAATTATATGTTTCTATTATGTTATGTTGAGTTATATCCTTGAAATGATTACTCAAAAAGCTTTCATTCTTATATCTGAATTTTACCACCTTAAACTTTAACATCTTTAACATCTTAAAATCAATAAACTCCTGGGTATACAAGTTAGATATGTCAAGTATTGAGTAGTACTCCCACCCTAATTCAAGACTCTTGGTGTCCTCTTTTTTAGTTGATCTCTCTGGAAGAATAAGGAAGAAAAATGATCACTTCTTAAAACCCCCTCTATGCCTGGGAGAAAGCCCATCAACTCATTATTGAATTTATAATTGAACAAACTAAACTGTGGAGTAATAATTTTAACTACCATATGTTCTTTGGATTTTTCTTTCTTTCTTTTCTTTCTTTCTTTTCTTTCTTTCTTTCTTTTTTTTTTAAGAAATTCTTGCCAATAGGGACTCAGGCATTTCAGAACCACAATAGTCAACACAGAGCTACATAACAAATAACAGTTTGAATTGAAGTTAATTAAAAACTGAATATAATCAATACTTCAATTTCTACACTACAACAGACACAGTATATGCTCCTAAACATTATAAGTATCTAGTTGCCAAAATATGAGACTTTCACATCATTGAAAAGAGTAACATTGATAATGAGGGTATATCTATATCTATCTATCTATCTATCTATCTATCTATCTATCTATCTATCTATATCTATCTATATCTATATCTATATATCTATATATCTATATATCTATATATCTCTATCTATCTATCTATATATCTATATCTATATCTATATATATATATATATATATATATATATATATATATATTTCAAGTACCAAGCATGGGGACTTAGGAACAAGATCAGAATCCACTTAGAAAATTTTAGAAGTCAAGGATGAGATATAATGGTCAACAGTGTTGAATTCAATTAAATGAGTTCAGTTGAGTTAGTTTAGTTTAAGTGAGTTTAAACTAAACTAGTCTAAAACTAGTTCACAGGATTTGACAGTTGGCTAAAGTAGTTAACAGCATTTGTCACTGTTGCAAAGATCCTGGTTCGAGTCCCAGCACCTACAAGGTAGCTCAAAACTGTAAATCCAGTCTCAAGTGATCTTTTGAACTTCAGGAACATCAGGCACACATACAGTGTTAGAAATACATGCAGCCAAAACACCCATAAACATAATCAAATAAATATAAAATTTTCTATTAAAAATTTTAATAACAAAACTAGTTAACTTGCAAAATCTGATTTCACACATCTTTAATTCCAGCTCTCAAGAGAATGTGGCAGAAAGGTTGCAGGTTGAAACATAGGCTACATAGAAAATCCCACTCAAGCTTAGGCTATGATACCCTGTAAAAACCAAACTGACATCAATGTAAACACAAACAAAGCAAAAGGCAAAGAAACAGTTCAGCTGTTCGGCTATCAAGAATTATTGGCCACCTGTCAGACAAGTGCCACTGCTATGATAGAGATCCAAAGAAAAACTGACAGAAAACTCTGGGAACTAAAACAGGGGACACGGGTTTTAAAGGACTTGACTGCTAATGGATCAAGACAAATGAATATATATAAAGCTGCAGAAAGTTTTATGCAATTATGGGTGACAATCACATTTATAGACTAGGAAAAGGGATTCAGAAATAGGAAAGAGATGTGAAGGGTAGACAATGTGATGACTTTCAGAATTCAGTGGCTAGGAGATAAAGGCAATGAAATTTCTTTCTGTGTACAAAATGGGATTTATTGAGAAAATAAAAGAAAAACTAAAAAGCATTTGAAATGACTTCAACCAAAAAAATATTAAAAAATTTCAGAAGCATATTTAACAAGAGTTTTATATGTGCCAGCAGGTCTCAAGTGTTACCTCAGAGACCAATTTGGGAGCATTTTGTTACTAATTTCTGAACAATCTACATTGCCCATCTCACTGCAAGAAACAGATACTGAATTCCAAACCTAAGTGGTTAGCACTTGGTTGACTTTCATGCTATAAACTGTGTTATAGAACTCCAGATGAGGGAATGCTGTGATGATCTAAGGGGGTTTTGAAGTTAAAACTCTTCATTTTGAAGGATGTCTGGCATCTGTGAAAGGAAAGCCATGTAAAAGAAAAATAGAAAAGGAGGACCAGAAGTAAAAACACACAAGTGAACATCTGATTTATCAATCTAGAAAAAATTGACAGTAAAAGTCATAGATAAATGGTCAGATCAATATAATAACAATATTGGTATCATTAAAATAGCTATGCTTCTTTTCCTGATCTTTATGGCCATTTCTTGGACTCAGGAAAGATAAAATATTGTATGAAAAACTATGTTTTATTCAACCTATGGACATTGATATCTATCCTTTGAATCATCTAGTATATGTTTAAAAGTGTGTATAAATTTAAACAGTTTGAAATATATTATGGTAGATAAGATAACAGGCTCCTAAATATCTCCATAGCTTAATATATAAAATCTATTAATATGGTATGTCACTAAATTATATATTCATATTAAGAGAAAATAGGATACAACATCATTACTACTTAGCTTATCTGGAGACAAATTTCTTTCTTTTTTTTTAAAGATTCATTTTATTTTTTTTGTGTGTATGAGTACACTGTAGTTGTACAGATGGCCGTGAGCCATCATGTGTGTGGCTGCTGGGAATAGGACTCAGGACCTCTGCCTGCACGCTCGCTCAGGCCTGCTCGCTCCAGCATAATTCACTGTAGCTGTTTTCATACATACCAGAAGAGGGCGTCCACCAGAAGAGGGTGTCCGATCTCATTACGGGTGGTTGTGAGCCACCATGTGGTTGCTGGATCTGAACTCAGGACCTTCGGAAGAGCAGTTAGTGCTCTTACCCACTGAGCCATCTCGCCAGCCCGGAGACAAATTTCTTGTTCTGGAAGCCTGGAATACCTTTGAATTCTCAGTGTAAGACCAATTAAATGTGGAAGAAAGGGTCAAAGATGAATATAAAATATGACTAAGCCTAGTCAGGCTGTTGTTGCCTTTGGAGATGAAAGGAATACATGAGCTAAAGCGTATAGGTATCTCAGGAAGCTGAAAAGGGCCATTATCCTTCCTTCAGCAGGTCCAAAGGGAGATGTGGTCTTATCAGCATCTCAGTTTTAGCCCAATTTTCAAGCTTCTTTTGAACCATAAACAAATTGGTTTATTTTCATTCTTCTGTTTTGTCAGTATTTTTGTCCATCTATATTTTTTAAAAACATAACTTTATTTTTCATCAAATCAAAGAATTAATATTATTCTTTGGCCCTTTAAAGTAATATTTCCAAATTTTTGACTTCTTCTTTTTGAAGGATAGCTTATACTATGTACTTTTAAACATTCTATAGGTTAACGAGAATGTTGTTTGTTTATTTTTGTTAGCTTTAGAGAGAGCAACCCTGGTGAGGTAACTGTTGGAACACTACCTCAGCAGCACAGGAGTGAGATGTGCTCTGTGTTAGGGGATGGATTAGGGAAACAGAAGATATAGTGCATACAAGAGATGCTGTGGAGGAGTCATTATAAACTTTCAAATATTGCCAAGGCAGATGAGAGGAAAAAGCTGTGGACCTGAGAGGCTTCTGATTTCAGGCCAGAGGAGCTGACTGACTTGTGAACTCTTGACTGAGACAATTAAATTGGGTGTTGACAGGCTAAATATAGGGAGTGATTATTTGAGAAAAATCACACATGTCCAAGTAGAAACTGGCATATATTCTGAGGCAAGGAATTTCAGCCCAGGTTACAGTAAAGTAAGGGTGATATGCCTTTAAATTCCAAGGGGAAAAATAAGGGCCTAAATTTAAATTAAAATACTATGATTATTAGGAGGGGAAACTTCAAGATAATGGAACAGAATCTTTTGAGTTTGGATAACATTTTCTCCTTTTCAAAGGATGTATCATATTTTATGTGTTCCTGGACACAAGACAAGCTAGGAAAACAGATCTTAGAAACATACCACAGAAGGTACTCCATGACAACTCTGCTACCTTCTTTCTCTGAGGTATACTTAGCTTCCTACCAGCTTAGCTTTTTAAATTGTACGCCTATTTTCTTTTGTTTATTTATTTTTTTATTCAATGTGTGTGTATGTGGGAGGGTGTATGGGCAGGTATGAGTACAACCTGAGGAGCCCAGAAAAGGGCATCAGATTTTTTGAACAGCACTAATAGGCCGCTGTAAGCTGCCTGACACTTGTACTTGGAACCCAACTCGTTCCTCTGCAAGAGCAACACAAGCTCTTAACCTCTGAGCATCTCTCCAGCCCCTCTAGGTAACTTTTAACACAGAAGTCTTGCCTGCTTTGTGGTAATTATTTAGTTTCTTCACCACAAGCAGCAAAGCTGAAATCTTTAAGAGAGCCTCTAATCCTGATTTGATGATGTGATCTGTTTACTCCACATTCTGACCTTCATGGTTGACTTACATTCTTCTACTCAGTGCTTCGCAATCCCTTTTCTAGACCACATTCCTAGCTGTTCCCAGGGAACTCACTCTTTGCGGAACCTTGGCTCTTTTGCACTCTCTGCTGAATTGGAAATTTCTCATTTCTTTGGAAACTCAGTTGTGTCACATGGTGTTTCCTGGAAGCTGACCTCTAGTCAGTGGGTTCAAAGGGAGGCTGAAGCCCTTAAGAACTGTAATTAAAGTAGGTTTTGAAAATTCTAAACCTATATTCTGCCTTCCCATTACACATGTACTGATGCTCTCAGATTTTCCCAGTTTTTGATATCACTTTATAGATGAGGTTTATCCCAACTACTCTACTTTCTCCTCTTAATCAAATTAAAACCTTAGACCCTTGCTCTAGCCCTCCCTTTCAATCACAAATTTCTTTTCCACATACTAATCCATTTACTATGTTCATTATGCTTTTTGTCTTTAAGATTCAAGTCTTATCAAGGCAAATTGGGGCTCATATAATTTTGTTTCTGGAAATCACATGACTAGTTAATTATTCTTATTATTTCTCACAAATAACTGCCATTTTTTAAACCAGACCTCAATACCATACCTTTAAGAACCTATGTTTTTTTATGTTTGTACCCTAAAGAGATTTCTTAAGCCTCCGGATGGTTTTTGGTGCAGGAATTTTGTCATTTGTACTTAAATATTACACTGTCTCCCATCTTGCATGTCTAAACGGCAGGTGTCTGTGAAGTGGTGCTCAGCGGCCACTCAGACCTGTCTTGTTGATGTTTGATAGCTCTGCTTATTTTGTCAGGTTCATTTCATAATTCCTTGGGAACTCTGGCAGAATATTTTCCAGTGATAGGAGGCACTTCCTGTAGGCTCCTTGATACCATGATTATAAAACATCAGAAGGACTCAGAATAAAAGGCCGAATTATTCTACACTTGCCAGCCTCTAGTGTGGCACATTGTTAAGTCAATCCTATTGAATCATTCACTCACTTTACCTATGTGCCTGTACAGCCACTGTGAAAAGGAGATCTGAAAAAAATGCCAAAAAAAAAAAAAAAGTGTCACTTTCTGTAGTGAGTGTCTCACATTCCTGTGAAGCATAAAACTTCTGTAATTTCTCTTAAATCTATCCAAGAAAATCCTGGTCCTCAAACTATGAAAATGGAAACAAAATGCTTAAGAATATTCTAAAAATAGTACAGAAAAGGTTTAAGCTGCCATGTCAAAGTTCAGGGGCTTTTATACAACCTTGGATGAAGAAGGGCTCAAGAAAAGTTTTCTCATTCTTTTCTTCTTAGATCCAGGCAGTTATCTTCAACAACTTTAATACCTTGTAATGATATTACTTCCTGAAAGTTTTATATTCCATGACTCTTATTTTACTCTCTAGAGCTCAAAAGAAAATGGCATGTTACTAATCTAATTCTTAGGTTGTCTTTGGGTTGCTGTGACAAAACACCATAATCTATGAACAAATTTACTTCTGTTTTGGGGACTGGAAAGTCAAAAGCATTAGAGACAGGGTCCAGTACGGACAGGTTTCCTAGTTCATAGCTGACACATGATTTTTTTTCTAGTTGCATTCACTTGCCTGAAAGTTTTATTATGTCATTTTTTAACAGCTGAGTAATACTCTATTGTGTAAATATATCACATTTTGTTTATCCATGCTTTGTTTCCAGTTTCTGGCTATTTTGATAAAGCCACAATGAACATAGTTGGGCAAGTGTCCTGGTGATAGGATGACGCATTCTTGAGGTATATGTCCAGAAATGGTACAGCTGGATCTTGAAGTAGATTGACTTCCTGTTTTCTGAGGAACTGCCATACTGATTTTCATAGTGAAGGTACAAATTTGCATTCTACCAGCAATAGACAGTTGTTTCCCTTGCTCCACATCCATGCTATCATGAGATATTTCTTATGTTATTGATCTTAGCCATTCTGAAAGGTGTAAGATGGAATCTCAGAGTCGTTGTAATTTGCATTTCCCTGATGTCTAAGAATGCTGAACATTTCTTTAAGTGTTTTTCAGGAATTTGAGATTCTTCCATTGAAAATTCTGTTTAGATCTGTACCTTATTGCTAGTTAGAATATTAGGTATTTTGATATCTAGTTTCAAAAAAAAATTGATCACTGAATCTTCTGATTCTGTTTATATTTTCTGATTCTGTGTATATTTTTATATACATGTGATGGTATGATGTTCATATCTTCCCAAGACACATATATTGGCATTCTAACCTTCCAGGCTAATATTTCCATAGGTATTAGTATTGTTTTTGAGAACTAATTGATTCAGCTGTTAAAAATTGACATAATAAAATTTGCAGGGAAGTGGATGCAACTAGAAAAAAAATCATCCTAGGTGAGATAACCTAGACCCAGAAAGATAAAAATGTTATGTACTCATTTATTAGTGGATGTTACCTGTTGATGATAAACAAGATACAATCCATAGACCCACAAAGTTCAGGTAAAAAAGGAGGAGCCTGGTAGGGCTCTGATTTCCTTGGGAGGGAAGATAGAATAGATTGTGCAGGTAGACTTGGAGCAGTGGGGATTGGAGGATGATGGATTAGATATGGGGAGATAGGATGGAAGGAGAGTGTGAGGAGAGATGGCTAAAATTGGGGAGTATTTGAGGTACCACGTGGAAACCTAGTATTGTAAAAACTTCCTGGAATCATAATAGTGATCCTAATGACGACTCCTAGTTATGGGGGATATAAATTTTCTACTGGCTCTCTCTCGAAGCCAGCCAATGCTTCCACTGGAAGGACTGAGTTGTGTTCAACTAATTTGATAGTCAAGAGGGTGCCATGGAAATCCCCAAACAACTCTCCAAATGACAGCAAGCCTCTATTGGTATGAACAACACCCACACAACTCAAAGAACATGAAGAAGTGGAATTGGTGCCTTCGTGGAGATTTCTAATCTCTTTGGTGTGAGATGGTACTCGATAGTCTACCAAAAGAGAAAAGTGGGCACAAATTCAGCCACAAAAACTTAGACCTGCAAGCTGTCCTGCCTGCAAAATATGCTAGGGTAATGGTGGCACAGAACTTATGGAAGTAGCCAACCAATGTCTGATTTGACTACTTCACAAGAAGGAACTAATACACAGCACAACTCGTGTAGCCTAAAAAAAGACTAGGTAGTCTAGAGACCAAGGGTAAATCTAAACATAGCTGGTCTAAAAGGAAGAAAAAAATCAATAAATTAATCCCTAGTGATATTCTACTATACTCATTGATTAGTGCCTTATCCAGTCACCATCAGAAAGACTTCAACTGGGAGCAGCTGGGAACAGATGTGGAGACCCATAGCCAGATATCACACAGAAGGAGATTCTCAACTGGAGGTCTCTACCAACTAGCTTTCCACAAAGCTCAAAGAAAACTGCAGATGAAGAGGCAGAAAGATTGTAAGAGTGGGAGGGGGGTTCAAGATCACCAGGGAGGCAAAGTCCTCTGAATCAACTAAGCAAGGCATGTATGAGTTGACAGAGTTGGAACCAGAAAGTACAGGGCCTACATAAGTTTACAGCAGGCCCTATGAATATATATTACAGCTATTGGCTTAGTATTGTTTTTAACTTTGTATTGATTCTTTACGAGTTTCACATCTTGAACCCCAGTCCTTCCCATCTATTTGCCCTTCATAGCTGCCCTTGCAACCTTACCTTGAAAAGAAAAGAAAAAACAAAAACAAAACAAGCCACAAACAAAATAAAACAAGGCATAGAAAACATCTTGTCTTGGAAACTGCAGTGTGTCACAGTGGGTCCCTCAGTAAACACTTTTGTCTACACATCTTTACTTGCAAATATTTGTTTCAATGAGTTATTAATTGGTCTGGTTTGAGGCCTTTGGCTTCTGTCATTGTATCACTACTAGATTCTCACCTGTATTCCTCTCCGTTGTCCTGCTGTTGCCCTGTGTCATGAAGATCCTTCAGTGTTGGATCTGGAGAACTAACCCTTTCACGCTCACCAGCAGGTCATAGATGAGGTGGGACTGGGTCTGGGTGGTAGCTGAGTTGTTCATTCCACCTGCTTTCCTGTAACTGCACCATTAGGAAGAGCTCTTCACCACTGCACTAGCTAGTTTACCCAGTGCTGCAGCTAACATAAGGCAGAGTCAGCTCTCTGGCTTTCATGTCTCATTCTACCAGAGTGAGCTCCACTGTGCTGCCCAGCCAAGGTACATGGTCTGCTCTTCCATTGTTACAGTTGGTGAGGGTCTGGGATAGCTTTCCAGCTATAACACCCTTGGGCTGGTTCATTGGTGTCTTTACTGTTGCTCAAACAAGGTGCAGGGACCACTCTCCTGAGTGCTGCAGCTGTTGAGAAATGGGGTCAGCTCTTCAAAACCCGTAGACATCTGCATGGAGGCACTCAGACCAGGGATGTCCGATCTTTCGTGGTAATATGAACCACAGACATTGACACAGACCCCTGCTGCTGCATGGCCAGAGACTCAGACATGGACTTTAACAGCAGCATGGACTAGGATTTCACTATGGCCCCAGGTGGCAGGGCAGGCTACTCACATCAGGCTATTCCTTCCCATCCCTTCCATCTCCAGTTCCACTTCTCTTCCTAAAGGTTAAACTCTTCTGCTTCTCTTTCTTTCCCACCTGACCACCACATACTTGGACCTTGTAGTGGCTTCCCCTGTGAGTGGGCCATGAGGCTGGCAGGCCTTTGGGTCTTCTCTGCCCACCTGTACTATAAGGTAGCACTGTGTGGTGTGTCAACAGGCAGGCTTCTGTGTCTTCCACCTGTCCTTGCTAAGTGGTAGCAGGCTTCTAGGTGTCCATCACCTGCCTGCACCATGTGGTGCGGCTGTAGGTGTATTTCTCTGGGTGTATAGCCCACCTGTGCAATGTGCCAGTAGGGTGGACTCTGGGTGTCCTCTGCTCAGCAGTGCCACTGTGGAGGCAGGTGGGCTTCTTGGTGTCTTTCTTCACCTGTACTGCATGACATGAGGCAGGCAGATCTCTGGACCTAGCTTTGTATTTTTTATGAGGCTCCTAACTGTGAGAACAAGTAGATCTCTGACTCTTTCGCTTGCTCTTGGGACTCTTTTCTGCCTGTTGCTTTGGTATGAAAGATTTTGCTTCATATTATTATATTTTTTTTCACCATGTTTGGTTGTTAGATCTTTGAAGCCTGTTCTTTTCTAATGAGGGATAGACAGGGAGTGGATCTGGAGGAGAAGGGAAGTGGGGAGGAACTGGGAGGAGGAGAGCGAGGGGGAACTATAATTAGAATATTATTATAAAAGAATGTCATTTTTACATCAGCCTGTGGGACATTTTTTTCTCAGCACAATATTTATAGTAACTTTTTAGAAATTTTGTTTTTGTGATTAGTGTACCTTGATTACACTCACTTCCCATTCCTCTCTAATCCAGCCCCCTACCCTTGTGCATTACTGCCCACGAAAAAAACAAACTAAACCAAACCAAACCAAACCAAACCAAACCAAACCAAACCAAACCAAACTAAACCAAACTAAACCAACAAAACAAAACAAAACAAAAAACATGTCCGATTTGTGGTCCCATATACTCATAGAAACATGCAGTGGCCAGCCCCTTAACCTAAACGGACCTAACCCTTTATCTCAACTCCACCAGAAGCCACCAACTTTGAAGAGGTATACTTCATCTTTATCACAGTTTTTAAAGACTCTCTTTAATAGTTTCCTGTCTGAACTGTTTGTTAGTTTTGATTTGTTTTTTTATTGTTTTGTGGGAGTTGGGTCACAGAAGCTTTCGAAGTGTCTCATTCTCAGTTACCAGTCTAAGATCATCCATAGTGTAGCAAAAGAAGTTTCTTTGCCCAGGCACCGTAGACATCAACACAGACCCTGGCAAAAGCAGGGACCACAGAAGTCTTTTCAGAAGGCTTAATCTAGACAATAAACTATTCTTCATCTCATCTATCTTGTTGTTTACAACCAGGTTGATAGCATGCTTGGGCAGTGTGTCCAGGGGCACGACGTGACCAGCTCTAAGCTCTAAGTACATCACCCAGACCCCAGAGCTGATAGCGCTGCCAATACCCACAACATGACCATCATGCTCGCAGCCCACAGTGGTAGCACCTTCCCCAGCAGGGCGAGCAGCAGAAGCAGCGCTCCATTCGGGGATGAGTGGCAGCACTGGCCTAGCAAGCAGCAGTAGAGGGCTTGGCGAAGCTTGGTGGCCTGAGCATACCGGCATCCCGAAGACTGGCTTAATACATCAACAATATGTTCTTTTATCTGCTCAGCTACACTGGCATCTCTACTTCAACCTTTCTCTGAGTGTCGTTCTATTCTGCATTTTTTTTTTTCCGAATTCCACGAAACCACTTTCTAAAAAGACATCTTCCTGTTACATCTGCCTTTCTCATGTTCTCCTGGAGATATTGTGCAGGCTCATCATCTCTGCTTCATCTCCCCAGCATGGGTCTCTCAGGCTCTTCGGAGTAGTCCCAAGGCTAATGGGGCATGCTGACGGATGCTACTTTCTTGAATCCTCTGAACAAATGAATCTGTTTTCTTTTTTTTCTTTCTTTCTTTTTTGTTTTTTGTTTTTTTGTTTGTTTGTTTTTTGTCTTGCTTTTTTTGTTGTTTTTTTTTCCTGGTCTATTTTCAATACACACACAAAAAGTCACAGCTTTGCTAGTTACCAGAACAAAAGAAAACATACTAACAAACAAAATAAATTGGGGAAATATCTGATTCAGATTATTGTCTTTTTCTAATTTTTATTTTTTCACACAGTAAATTTTTTTTGGTTTGGTTTTTCGAGACAGGGTTTCTTTGTATAGCCCTGGCTGTCCTGGAGCTCACTTTGTAGACCAGGCTGGCCTCAAACTCAGAAATCTGCCTGCCTCTGCCTCCCAAGTGCTGGATTTAAAGACGTGCACCACCACTGCCCGACTTACAGTAAATTTATTTTATCATATTTTACCCCAAACTGGGTTTCTCCTAGGTCCTTCCCTCCTAGATCCTCCCACCTCCCTACCCTTTTATTGTTATTCTGTCTCTGTCTCTGTCTCTGTCTCTGTCTCTGTCTCTGTCTCTGTCTCTCTCTCTCTCTCTCTCTCTCTCTGTCTCTCTTCCCCCTGACATACACGCTCACACACACACATCCACACACGGAGAAAATACAAAAAAGAACAACAAAAGAGAAAATTAAAAGAGATAAACTAAAAATATTAATAATACAAAAATATTAAAATAACACGAAACAAAAAGTACCCAAAATATAGTTGTTTTAGCTAACTACTCCTAGGCAGAAGGTCTGCCCTATAGTGTGCTTGATATAGGGGGTTTGAAATTCCCAGTGACACTCCATTGGAGAAAACGGATTGTCTGTTTCCTAGCAGGTATCAATTGCAAATAGTTTCTAATTGTGGGTGAGATTTTGCGTCTACTTCAACTTTTCAATGCTGAGATTACGTCTGTTTTGAACCTATGGGGATTGTGTGTATGTCTTCCATTTCTGTGAGTTCATATATGTATCAGTCCTCTTGTATCTGGAAGATTTTGTTTCCTTGGAGCTGCTCACAACTAGAAGCCTGGCCCCCTACTGAATAGCATGTATGGTGCTGCAAGGTATTTGGCACACTAAAGGAAGAAAAGTAATCACCAATTCCATGGAGTTACAGACCCTGGGACCTACAGCAGAGACCTGCCTTCAGGATATACTAGTGCAATAGTGCCACAACTGTCCTGGGTGCAACCAGATACTTTTTGATTGGATTTAAGGCTCATTTTGTGAGATGGAACTCATACATGACATTGCCAAAGTGATTATGAACTGGAGACTAGATATGTCATATACCTAGGGGAAAACCTAATACTATTATTCTGCTAAGGGATCATAGCAAGAAAATGGCTTTTAATTACATACTTCTGTGCCTGTATATCAGTACATGAGCCAGTCCTTAGCAGAGAAGTTTTTAGTTGCAGTAGATGGTAATTAACACAGAGACCCACAACTGAAACATGTGCAAAGGGTAAGATTTTGTAGTACCCAGCCTTAAATGGAATGTCTTCATCAGACTACTGTTGTCATACATATAAAGCATTTGTTTAGTTTGTAGGTAAGACAACTGAGACCTAGAGAGTCTTTGAAGTCTCCCAACATTACAATTAAACTGCTCTAAAATTCATGGTGCTTGATTCCTCAGGCCCTTCAGACCATAATTGCACAAACAAAACTACTTAACATTAAGTATAATTGAAACTCATCTTAATTAATCTGCCACCCAAAGGAATTGTTGTTTTATTTATAAATATTTAGAAAAAAGATTTTTACTTGTGAGAGTCTAAAAGTTGGGATTTCATATTTTGGAACGAGGTCTATTCTTCAAATGTTGGCTCTATAATTTTTGGTGGTTCATGAAATATTTATTAATGCTAATGCCAATAAAATAATGCCATGGTGATTATTCTCTGCAGTCATTAATTCCCCAAAAGAAGTAATTTGCAAATTGGTACACTGTCATTCAAAGTGTTAATTTACCACATGTGGGTAACAAATTACTCCAAGAATTGGGCTAGAAACAACTGTCAAGGATCTGGAAATTTCTCCCCCAATAGCTGTTATATACGGTTAGTTTCCCAGTCTTGTAGAATTGTTTCCATAAGAGTCTCAAACATTCTCCATGTTCTCCAGACAGTGTCATTGCTGCCACCTGAGTCCAGGTCTTTGTTGTCTCTTATTTCATGATATTCAAGTAACTGGTCCCTTCATTCTCTGCATAAAACCAACTTACTGCCACACAAGCCTTCTAAAATGTGACCTGATTCTTCATCTGCTCCTAAAGTAAAGCTCAAGTTTTGGACCTTCTCTTACACACCTGTATTTCACATGTGCATGAACAGACATACACAATTGTCCTCAATTTTCTGCACTTAACAATATACTAGATAATCCTAAGTATACTGATTCTGAATAATTGATGAAGTATTGTAACCTGGGTATTGGGACTTCATAAACTTTCTGTGCAGATGTGCACTTAAGGCTAAGAACCACATTTTTAACATACGAAAAGAATCAACTTCTCATACAAGAGAAGTAACAACTCCTGAGAGCGAGGAGGCTAAGTACTCACTTCTGTTTTTTGCCATTAAACAAAAGCGTTGTCTATAGTACATCAAATAACACAACCAAACCCCATTTCCTCATCTGTAAATGCAACACGAGGGAGATAGGCTTGGTTAATTTTTAAACTGATATCAATAGCACTTACTGAAAACTTAAATCCTGCATTTTAAGCTGAAAGTTTATGAGCATTTAAAGAATTTTACAAATCAGGAGGTAATAAATGAGTTAACAAAAAGACTACAAAATGACTAAACAAAAATCTGTGGTTAAATAATTTAAACAACATAAAACACTTACAGTGGGTAGGAGAAATCACAGTAATTTTCCCTTACCTTTAGTTTCTCTCCTGAATTTCAGTTATTAACAATTGCTACATTGTATTATATCACATCTCACATACAGAACTGGGACTATATACTAGTCAGATATTCTGAGATGGAGACCACATTAACGTATCTTTTATTATAACACATTTGTAATCATTATATTTTACTACGAACTATAGATTTTTAACTTGTTACTATTCTAAATATATAAATGAAATGTTCAGGCATGACCATTTGCATTGGATACTTGATTGTGTGCTCTTTCTTGGGGACGGCTGTTCCTCCCACTCTCAGCATCTTTAGCTACTGGTGGTGGTTTGTCCAGGGTTGAGGTCTCAGAAGAGTTCCCATTTGCATGTTCACTGGTGCCATTCTTGTTCAGGTTATATTTAGGAAGCCATGTTGGTGAGACTTAATGGGGGTAGCTTCTGACATTTCTAGAAGACACAATTTCATTTAGTTAATAAGCACACACACACAAAAACACACTCACACACATGCACACAAACACTTTACTATGGACTTGTATGTATACAGAAAAGCATCATTTTTATATACTCATGGTCTCAAGCATCTAGTAATGGTCTGTTCATGTACCCACTGCCAACAAGACTGCTACCTTTGGGAGTCATTATTTTCATATTAGTTGATTCTGGTTTCAGTCTATAACAATCAAAACTGTAGGGCATGTCTCTAGAGTAGTATATATAACTCAAGGGTCTCTTATTGATGTATTGGTATGGATTATCTCAGAGAGTGTAAAACCCTGGCAAAGTATTCTCTCTCTCTCTCTCTCTCTCTCTCTCTCTCTCTCTCTCTCTCTCTCTCTCTCTCTCTCTCTCTTCTCCATCTATCTCCCTCCCTCCCTCTCTCTCTCTCCCTCTATCTCTCTCATTCTCTCTGTTTGTATGTGTTTCCCACTCTATGGACCCAGATTTTGAGGAAGTTGTTAAAAATAATACATTTTGAGAACTACAACAAACAATGATTAGATTCAAATAATGAGCTTGTAATACTGGGCAGTGACTCTAATGGAAATAGCCAAACCAGTTGGAGGATTGAAAACAGTAGGCTCCACTGTTGTCAGTCAGTACATATTTCCACACCCTTATGTTGGTGATCCTTGCTTCAGTGGGTGGTGTAGTAGCAGTACAGAGACACAACTGGATTTTCCTCTGGCTGTTTTTGTGGCTAACAGTAGACTTTTTAAAGGACTATTTTGAACTGGAGGCAAAGCTGGAAACAACACACAGAGTTAAGGTAGTGTGTGCTTTGGAAACTATTCCTGAAATGGACACTTGAAATATTTGTTACCAAGTCAAAATAGAAAAAACTGAGAAGTATGGGTCAAGATTCTGTGCCAAGTCAGTCTGGAGCTGTGAAAGGTTGCCAATGAGGAATTTCTTGAGCCAAGGAGAAAGCAGATGATCAAGAGAAACATAGAAAGGAGTCTGAGAGACTCAGGACAGAGCAGGTAGTGACATTTTTTACTTTTCATACATGCAGGAGAACTTTGCTGAAGTTCTTCCATTCACCATGAGTTCCAACTGTGTATGTCAAGATTAAAGTCTATCAAACACTTCTGAACACAGGATTCCTTTAAGGGTATTGAAAAATTCTTGGCGGAGAATTATTTTGTTCTTCTAGATCTTGGACTATGACAAAGATGATGATGATGATGAGGAGGATGATGAGGATGATGAAGATGATGATGAGGATGATGATGATGATGAAGATGATGAGGATGAGGATGATGATGATGATGATAAAGCAGCAACTGTCCTGTATAGAACTTAACACCTTATTGACAATATGTGAACCCTTTAAACCCTTTAGCTACCTTGCTTGATTTGATTTTGAGGGGTAAACGTGATTTTAAAATTTACCATAGTCCCCTATTTTTGGAACAGACAAGAATGTCTATAGAGAGTAGTTTATAAGCTCCACTGTATTCTTCCTATCTATTTTCTTAGCAGAGCCATGGATGCCATTGCAGAATTGCTTGGCCATCAGAATTGTAATAATCCTGGGCAAATTGTTAAATGCACTGTGCAGGTAAAAGAGAAAGATTGGCTCTGCCACTTTGAAGCTAGAGTACAGAGTCAAGGATGATTAGTGAGAAAAGAAAGCAGAAGAGTGTTGGGTCTTAGGGAACCAAAAATAAGAGGCCAAGCCTTGGGATAGGTAATCTGAGAACTCCATATAATTGTACATTGATCATGTTTGGACCAGGAAATTATGCTTGCCCACTCGGCCTGACTGATTACTCAGGACTTTGGATTCACCAATCTAGCTATGTGAGATGAGAAGCTATGAGCCTGTAGAGAATGAGAAAGCAATGAACTACTGCCCCTGCTCTTTCTGACACATTTCTCTGAAGACAAAGCTACAGCTGTATTGAGAGTCCTGACACCTATTTGCTATTTTGATTCAGTTGTCCTTCATGGTCTAGGCTTCCCATTGTTAACATCCAGACTGTACTGGCTGTTTTTGTGTGTCAACTTGACACAGGCTGGAGTTATCACAGAGAAGGTAGCTTCAGTTGGGGAAGTGCCTCCATGAGGTCCAGCTGTGGGGCATTTTCTCAATTAGTGATCAAGGGGTAGGACCTCTTGTGGGTGGTGCCATCCTTGGGCTGGAGGTCTTGGGTTCTATAAGAGAGCAGGCTGAGCAACCCAAGAGAAGCAAGCCAGCAAGAAACATCTCTCCATGGCCTCTGCATCAGCTCCTGCTTCCTGACCTGCTTGAGTTCCAGTCCCGACTTCCTCTGGTGATCAACAGCAATGTGGAAGTAAGCTTAATAAACCCTTTCCTCCCTAACTTGCTTCTTGGTCATGATGTTTGTGCAGGAATAGAAACCCTGACTAAGACACAGACAATATGAATTGTAGCTTAATGGTCCAAAATGGTAATCTTACTATAAATGAAATGTTTGCCCAGGCATGGTGATTCATACAGAATCCTGATACCCCAGAAACTGAGGCAGGAGAATTCTAATTTCCAAGTCAGCTTGAACTATGTTTGGAGACCCTACTTAAATACAAAAGAATGATACAAAGATGAATAGAAAAAAAAGAAGTTGAAAAGTACAGTCCTTATTCTACCACAACCATGTCTGAAAGAGCTCTGAATACCTAACTCATTCAGCCTTCCTAATAAGTTCCTGAGACCAAGAGGGAGGTTCATTAATATACCAGACTACACACGCAGAAAGTGGTATTTAGAAAGAAGAAACTACACAAGATCACAGATTGGCATTACAGGCGGGCCAGGCTTTGAGTCCAGAATGTCTGGTTTGATCAGACCTGTTCTTAACAGCCACATAGAACACTACATGCGATTTCAGAATTTTCCTTCATGTTTGTTTATGTACTGCTCTTCTGAGGTGCAGGAGACAGGGTTTTCCTAGTCTGCCACTTAGGCACAAGATTAATGCACTGACTTACTATCGGGGTCAATGTCATGCTGCTTTGCAAATTAACCTCCTTTCTGCTCTTGTCAGACTGTATGGGGAAGTGAAAGGTTTTTCATCTTTGGACTTCCTCATTTACTCACCATCACCAGCTGTGGCCAACAGGATTTTTTTTTCTCCCCCTTGACTACATTGGAACAAACGCTGTTGTAAGATTACTTACATTTAGAAGATAGAAATGTTGGTATTACAAGCTTTGAGGATACAAAAGTTCAACTTTGATGAACTGATGACTTTTGCTGATATATTTTAAAAAGAAATGATTTTTAATAAAAGCCCAGTGAGAGCCACATGATAGTTACTCAGAAAGCCTTTCCTGGTGCTTATTCTCATGACAACACAAACTGTTCTGGATATACAGAGAGCAACACTGTTGATAGTTGCATCAGTGGCTGCCTAAAGGAATTACAAATGACTTTACTCCATTGTGTCTAATAGGAGCTAATGGTGGCTACTATTTTTTTTTATTTTTAAATTTCATTTATTTTATATATGTGAGTACACTGTACACTGTCGCTCTCTTCAGACACACCAGAAGAGGGCATCGGATCTTATGACAGATGGTGTGAGCCACCATGTGGTTGCTGGGAATTGAACTCAGGACCTCTAGAAGAGCAGTCAGTGCTCTTAACTGCTGAGCCTTCTCTCCAGCTCCAGCTCTTTTTAATATTAAGGGATTTGCGATTTTCTGTAGAACAGCTACAGAGTGCTTAGCACTTATGTGTTAAAGATGTGACATCACAAGCACAGGACAAATATAGCAGAACAGAACGCTGGTTTAGAAAATTGAACCTGAAACAACTCAATGTGTTTTTCCATAAATAATATGCCCTTCATTCATATGGCCTTTGTTCCAGTGAAGAAACAGGGTATGCTGATTGCACCTATTAGTCTCACTTGAAAATCTCTCTTCCACTGTGTCAAAAACAACAACAACCACAACAACAACAACAACAAACCCTTAAATTAGTGACTATAAGCGGCATCAAGTTCAGAGACTTTCAAAATGTCCTTTTATAAGAATATCTCTTTCCTATTTTTTGCATGAAGCAGTCATTCTTCGATTTGAGGTAAATTTGGTATGGCTGTGTCACATGGTACTTGGTAATTTTCAGTAACAGAATTGGAATAAATAAAGTGCTTAGATATAACCAGGGATGCATCCACTGTATAGCTGTTCTTAAATCTTCACATTATTTTGTTTTACTATAATTAAAAGAAAGGATATAAACCTATAGAAAACTTGAAACATTCACAATAAAAATCTAATCAGATGTGAATAAGTTAAAATGAAGGACAGCAGGTTAAAAGTAATGTTGATAAAACTAAAGGTCAATGTATATGCAATAACAATAATGAAAGCAACTGAGGCTATCTAAAGTAGAGAAGATGGCAGGACTTAAGGGAAAGGTACCTGGGAGGGACTGTAGGAATGAAATGGAGAGGGAAAAAGTGATATAATCATATTTCAATAAAAAAATTTTTAATTATAGAATTCATTTATTAAAATGTTAGTTCAGAGTTTAAGTTTATTCATAAACTCACACAGCCAGGGCCACTGTACACATGATGACATTTTCTTTTTCTTTCTTTTCTTTTTTTTTAACTTTTATTGCATTATGATGAGAAAAGTTACATGATTTCAATTATCTGAATTTGGTTTTTTTCTTTTGTATTTAGTAGAGTTTAAAGTCTTGGCTCTTACTGTGGTAAAGTCCAAAATAAAAACAATTTTTAGACATTGGATTCCACTGTAATAAGGTTGTACTTCAATGACCCTCATATCACGGAAGGACTTTACCACCATTGTAGCTAAGCTGAGAGTTGACCATTCTGCTGTGCAGAGGAATGGATTGTAGGCTCGATTTTTGGATACAGACTTCCTGCTATGGTCAAAACTATTTGACTTGAGTGAGTGACTTTATTCTCAGCCCACAGAGAACAGGTTACCTTCATTTAAGAAATGATGTGTGTATTAAGATGGTCTATCCATAAAATCATTCACCAACTGTTTCAATGAACAATGGTTCTGCTTGGAGGGTGGCACAGACATTAGGTGCGGGTAAGAATACAGAATGAGTTCCAGGACAACCGGGGCGACACAGAAAAACCTTGTATCAAAAAACAAAAAAACAAAAGAATAAACACAACAAAACAAAAATCTGGTTCGTTAGCTGTGATAATGTGGAAAAGCATTCATTTCAGAGAAGGAGTAACTTATAAAGTCCTCTTCTTCAAACTTGATACAAGAGCTACAAATGTCAAGCAAAGCATTCAGTCTCACTCTTTGTTGTTCTCTTTCCTACAAGCCACCTCCCTAGTTAATTGTCTATGTCTCCCTTGGGTATACAAATACTTTTGAAATACATAAGCTGTTCTGAAAACCATAGTATACTGTAAAAACATGAAATAAATAATACTACGAATAGACAGGCTAAGATAGGAGAAGCAAGATTTCAAGACCCTTATGTTGTACACAGCAAGACACTGTCACAAACAAGCTGAAAGTGTATATGGATTGTACAGTATTGGACCTATATCTCCAATTAGCAAATTAGAGAGACCATTGGATGACAATCAACAAATTTCTAATTCCTCATATTTTTGAATTTCAGTCGATTAGGATGTGTTGGTCATATTAATTTTCATATTAAGATATTAAGAAAAAGTAATTGTCTTTCCTGTTGTTTTTGTTTTAAGAGGTGGAATTAGATTTGTGTGGATTTGTTGAAAGATTACTTTCTTGCTTCTTCTAGGGTGTAGTTCTGCTCCTTATGTTGATGTTTTCGATCTATTATCCTTTGTAGGGCTGGATTTGTGGAAAGATATTGTGTAAATTTGGTTTTGTCATGGAATATCTTGTTTTCTCCATCTATGATAATTGAGAGTTTTGCTGGGTATAGTAGTCTGGGCTGGCGTTTGTTTTCTTGTAGGGTCTGTATGACATCTGCCCAGGATCTTCTAGCTTTCATAGTCTCTGGTGAGAAATCTGCCATAATTCTGATAGGCCTGTCTTTACATGTTACTTGCCTTTTTTCCCTTACTACTTTTAAAATTCTTTCTTTGTTTAGTGCATTTGGTGTTTCTATTATTATGTGAAGGGAGGAATTTCTTTTCTGGTCCATTCTATTTGGAGTTCTGTAGGCTTCTTGTTTGTTCATGGGCATCTTTTTCTTTAGGTTAGGGAAGTTTTCTTCTATAATTTTGTTGAAAATATTTACTGGCCCATTACATTGGGAGACTTCACTCTCTTCTATACCTATTATCTTTAGGTTTGGTCTTCTCATCGTGTCCTGGATTTCCTGGATGTTTTGGGTTAGGAATATTTTGCCTTTTCCTTTTTCTTTGACTGTTGTGTCAATGATTTCTATGGTGTCTTCTGCCCCTAAGATTCTCTCTTCTATCTCTTGTATTCTGTTGGTGATGCTTGCATCTATGGCTCCTGATTTCTTTCCTAGGTTTTGTATCTCCAGGTTTGTCTCTCTTTCTAATTTCTTTAATGTTCCTATTTTCATTTTTAGATTCTGGATGGTTTTACTCATTTCCTTCACCTGTTTGATTGTACTTTCCTGTAGTTCTTTAAGGGATTTTTGTGTTTCCTCTTTAAGAGCTTCTAGCTGTTTACCTGTGTTCTCCTGTATTTGTTTGAGGGTACTATTTTTGTTTTTCTTATAGTCCTATGTCATCTTCATGAGAAGTGATTTTAGATCTGAATCTTGGTTTTCAGGTGTGATGGTGTGTCCAGACCTTGCTATGGTGGGAGAATTGGGTTCTGATGATGCCAAGTAACCTTGGTTTGTGTTGATTATTTTCTTATGCTTGCCCCGCTGCCATCTTCTTATCTCTAGTGCTACCTGCCCTTGCTAAATCTGACTGGAGCCTGTCCTTCCTGTGATCCTGGTTGTGTCAGAACTCTTCAGAGTCAAACTCTCTCTGTGATCCTGTGATTTTGGGATTCTGTGACCCTGGGCTTGTTAGAGTACCTGGGAGTGAAGATTCCTCTGGGTATTGTGGGACTGGCTGCAGAGCCTGGGTCCAAGGTCTGCTCAGGAAACCAGCCCAGAGAGACTGGAAGGAACCTGAGCCACTCTGCTGGCTGAGTTCCTGTGTGCCTTGTTCTGTTGGTCCCAGTTACTCCATGAGTTGGGACAGATGTGTCCTCTTCATCTCTGATCCTGAGAGTGTCAGAGTGCCTGGGAGTGGAGCTTCCTCTGGGTGTTGTGGGACTGGCTGCAGAGCTTGTGCCCAAAGTCTGCTCAGGATATCAGCCCAGAGAGACTGGAAGAAACCTAAACCACTCTGCTGGTGGAGTTCTTGTGTGGCTGGTCCCGCTGGTCCCAGTTCTCCCAGTGTTGGGACAGATATTTTGTCCTCCTCACCTCTAATCCTGAGAGTGTCAGAGCACGTTGGGGTGGAGCTTCCTCTGGGTGTTGTGGGACTGGCTACAGAGCTTGTGTCCAAGTTCTCTCAGGACACCAGCCCAGAGAGACCGGAAGGAACCCGGAGCCATCTGTATTAGTCAGGATTTCTACTCCTGCACAAACATCATGACCAAGAAGCAAGTTGGGGAGGAAGGGGTTTATTTAGCTTACTTCCACATTGCTGTTGATCACCAGAGGAAGTCGGGACTGGAACTCAAGCAGGTCAGGAAGCAGGAGCTGATGCAGAGGCCATGAAGAGATGTTCCTTATTGACTTGCTTCTCCTGGCTTGTTCAGCCTGCTCTCTTATAGAACCCAAGACTTCCAGCCCAAGGATGGCACCACCCACAA
>NW_022196903.1:11548832-11567320 GCF_008632895.1 Mastomys coucha
CATGGAGGCACTTCCCCAACTGAAACTCCCTTCTCTGTGATAACTCCAGCCTGTGTCAAGTTGAGACAAAAAACCAGCCAGTACACTACCTTTTAAAATTTTCTTTTATTCTTTTTCTTTTTTTAAAGATTTGTTTATTTTATGTATACGAGTACACTGTCACTGTCTTCAGACACACCAGAAGAGGGCATCTCATCCCATTACAAATGGTTGTGAGCCACCATGTGGTTTCTGGGAATCAAACTCAGGACCTCTGGAAGAGCAGTCAGTGCTCTTAACCACTGAACTATCTCTCCAGCCTGGGACTGATTTTTATATGGCAGATGTTTGTCCTCTATATTCTTGCTCAATAACAACGGACTGAGACCATGAACCAAAGTGAATCTTTCCTTCCCTGAATTGATTTGATCAGACATTTATCACAGCAGCTAAAATTGATCAACAAAGTTACATGGTCATGATAAATGCTAGAAAAACACAGTAAAATATTTTACACCACTATCATATTGTCATAATATGTTTAATACCCTCTTAGTCATGTCATCATGGTAGAGGGGAACATGGCAGCATGCCTGGCTCTGGAGCCATAGCTGAGAGATACATCCTGATCCACAGGTCAAGAGAGAGACTGGATATGGCATGCCTTCAGTGACACACCTCCTACAACAAGGCCATACCTACTCAGCACTTCCTTATCCTTGTAATCCTTTCAAACAGTTCAGCTGGTAACTAATCATTCAAATGTTTGAATCTTATACAAACCACCACAAAGACACTGAAATTTAAGTAATCATTTTAGTTATCTTTCAGTTTTCTCTCAGTAAATTCAGAAATACATTGTAAGTATATTAGGAGATGAGTTTTAAAATTACATTGAATCCCTACAATATTTATATAAGAAGAATGACTTAACTGTTATTAATAGTACTAAATAAATAATCTAGGGTTGTTTTTTTAAATTGCATCTTACTCTTCAGAATGTAACATAAAAGTATGTAAAAATTTTTAGGGCATTGGAAAATATGGACAAAAAATACCATTAGAAGAATAAATATGAGGATGGGGAGCCAGCTCTAAGGATAAATGGCCTCACATTAATGAGGACCCATGCATGCTTTCCAGAACCTGAATAAAATACTGAATATACGTTAACATTTGTCATGCCCTCACTGGGGAGAGAGAGATAGGAGGATGTCTGAGGCTGGTAGATGGAGGAGTTTCTTAGGATGATATCTGAGGCTTTACTTTGATCTCTCTCTGT
Source organism: Mastomys coucha (assembly GCF_008632895.1). Taxonomy (NCBI): domain Eukaryota; kingdom Metazoa; phylum Chordata; class Mammalia; order Rodentia; family Muridae; genus Mastomys; species Mastomys coucha. The sequence goes on from NW_022196903.1 coordinate 11,550,094, forward strand.
CTCTGTGTCCCTTCTGCCTGTCTCTGTCTGTCTCTACAAACACACACACACACACACACACACACACACACACACACGCACATGCACTGGAACACACACACACTTAAAAGAAGGCAACATGGCCAAGAATATATTAAATCATCATTCTCTTGAACCTAGAGTTTGCCAAGTTAGCCAGCCTAGGTGGTCAGCTTGCTCTAGGAATCCTGTTTTGGCTGGAATTATAGGAGGAGTGTCATACTCACCTGGCAATTACAAAAACACTAGATACAAACTTTGGTCCTCATGTTTGTGCAAAACAAACTGTAACATCTGAGCTGTCTCCTCAGATCATGTAAAATTATATTAAAATAATTTTAATATGCCAATATTTAAAGATGAAATAACTATGACTAGCTAATGTTCCACTGTGATATATGCAGGACTGGATGCATTATAATATGTGTGCACTGATACCCCCACACATACTTACACAGACATGATTTTCTTGAACATTCTCTCCTTGCCTTTCAGTTCTGCAGTGCTTTTTTTTTTTTTTTTTTTTTTTTTTTTTTTTTTTTTTTTTTTTTTTTTTTTTTTTTTTTTTGGTTTTTTTTCGAGACAGGGTTTCTCTGTATAGCCCTGGCTGTCCTAGAACTCACTCTGGAGACCAGGCTGGCCTCGAACTCAGAAATCCGCCTGCCTCTGCCTCCCAAGTGCTGGGATTAAAGGCGTGCGCCACCACCGCCCGGCTTCTGCAGTGCTTTTTAAAGGTATAATGTCTGCTAGTTTCTGTCTGGGTTCAATCCTAGAGAAGCACTGGGAAGAGCACTGGTCGAAGAGAGAAAAGTCAAGCTCTATTTCCCAAGATCCTTACTCTCACCCACTCTGTACTTAGGGGGAAGTGGTTCTAACATGCTGCAACTCTTCTGTCTGTCTCTCCAGCTCTGCGGGGAAGCTCTCACTTGGTTCTAGTTTCCACCAACTGACACTGCTGGCTTCTGAATTCTAAACACTTATCCTTTTGTTACTTCTTTTCTTTGTTTTTTACTTGTCCATGGGCACAATAAGAGTTCTGAAATGGGATTACAGTGAAAATTTTGTCTTTTTTGTACTTAAGTCTTTAACACAGAATGTGACACATAGAAATTATTTAAAGAGTGCTTTTATTACATCAAACTGTGCTAAAAATCCAAATACTGCCTTTGGAAATGGAAAATTACCATAAAAAAATTTAATAAGTTTGGAAATATGTACACAACAGAAGGCCAATATAAATATTAAAATGTTGCCAAGCAAAATCTTTTAAAAAAATCCCTGTAAAAAGAAAATGGATACACAATGTAAATAGAATTTCAAAATTGGTTACAAGTAATTATTAATGAAGCAAAAGGAGCAATAATCGAAAAGCTGTGTTTAAACTATACAAGTTAGCATTATATACTATTTTTATATACTTTCTGCAGAGTATAAAGAATAATGATTTCAGATATTGTTTGGGGTTTGTAGATATGAGCTCTTGTAAAGTGTGGAATAAACAAAACTATGCAATTTTTCTAAAAATAAAGAATATAACTAGTGTTCTATAGAATTATCCTCCCAGTATATTTAGAGTGGCATGTGAGGTTTACAGAGTAAAAGATGTACATCCCAGGGTATTACATATTTATGATAAACCTGCAACATTGTGATACTTGAGGATGAAGAATTAAGTAAATCACATTCTATTAAGACTTCATCCTCAACTGTTGACCTAAAAAACTTTGTGGAGAAAAGAATGAGAATTGATTACCATAGGCTTATATATTTGAGTGCTAGGTGCCCAGTTGTTGGAACTATTTTGAGTCTGAGTAGGAGGGCATGACTTTGTAGGAAGAGATGGATCACTAGGGGCAAGCTTTGAGAATTCCAAAGACTCTGAGACCCCACCCCACTGCAGGTGCCTGTGTTTATGCATCAAGACTCCAGCTCTCAGTTTTTCCTCTCCTCTACCACCACTGGTGATCAACCCTGGTCTACCATTGGAGATCTTCAATCTTTGACCTGTAGGCCAAATTCAATGCTTCCTTTTATAAGTGACCTTGGCTGTTGTTTTTATCACAGTGATAGAAGGCTAAGGTGACACTCGTAAGGTAATATTTTACAAACTTATCCAAATCTCAATAACACTGAACTGGAAACAGATTTAAAAAAAATAGAATTAAAGCTTCAATTTCTCATGTTTTCTTTTACTTAGCATGCATTTTTTTCCTATCAAGTTTGATGTTGTGTTTGTTTGCCTCTAAAACAGATTTCACTGTCTAATCTATACTGGCTTTAGACTGGCCATCCTACTGTTTCAACTTCCCGAGTGCTAGCATTAGAGGTGTGCACCACCAAACCTAGCTACGTGGTTAGTTTTTTTTTTTTAAAGGCAGTATGTTAAATCCTATGCTTTTATTGCTACCTTATTCTTTTATTTTCCAGAATTTAAAAATGATACATAACGCAGGAGCTTCTCTGCAAAAAGAATCAACAGACACATGAAAATACTCTGTTAACATTGAGAACTTGTGTGTTTTCAGGGTCTCAGAATGAGAGAGGGTGATTGTTGAATTTGCCATTGTTATGAAGTTGTTAATACCTCCCTAAAAGCGTTCGTTTGTCGTCTTCACATGTGTTTCAGTGGCTGTCACAGGCTTGGACAGCTCCCAAAATGAAAGTAGGTTCTGTGTAGTCTGTTTAGACAGTCACTGTTTCAGGTGAAATTTAACATTCCACGTTGTATATTTTTTTTTCTGTTTTTCTCTTTTGCTTCGTGTCTTTTTTTTTTCTTCTTCACAGCTCTGTGTAACACAAAGAAGGGAAAAAAATCAAAAGGTTTGTGTTACAAGATTTATCTCTCTGAGTGAATAAATACAGCGATTCCCCCTCGTCATCTTAACTGGGAAGAAGTCCAAGGGTATTTCTTGGAGAAGCTTGAAGATGTTCACTGTTCTGGCTCTCCTGGCCTTCCACCCTGCTCCAGTCACCTTTCCCCACCCAGGTTTATCTTCTGCCATCCTGTAGTTATTGAGGGATATTCTGGGAATCCATGCAGCCATGTTGCTAGTGATTCATTTCCTCACCCAAAGCTTGCCTGGCCTACTTCTGCTCATTAGTTGCAGTTGTAGTCTTCCTTGTCATTTTTCCTCCTATGCTCTGTTCCCATCCTCACTTCTAAGTGCAGTCTTGGTTCCAAATCTCCTGTCCAACTGATGCTAAGTACACTGCTCTGATCTTTAATCTTCTGGTAGAACACTATTAGCTGATATTATTTCGTAAGTAGAGCCAGAGTGAAGTTGTCACCTATTCATATTATCTCCATAGAAGGAAGCAAACATACACAGGAGTCAGGGACAAGGCCCTGGTTTTGATTTCTTGCATCTAATTCAACAACTACTGGTGCCTATTAAATCCTGGGCACTGAAGTGCAATCTGTTTAGTTAGCCCTATCACTTGATGGCCATGAATGTGATGGGGTACAGAATGGAAAATCAGTATTTGTGCCTGAACGCTTTGATGGGTGAACATTAGAAGGCACCCTGGCAGCCCTTATAAAGCTTCCACTGTACTGCTTTCAGTCTTTTCTCTGTCTATGAATCAGTTCACATTCACAGCACTCCTGCATTGACTTTTATTGGAAACAATACACTGTTGTTGCTGTTGTTGTAGTTTTTGTGTGTGTGTGTACGTGTGTGTGTGTGTGTGTGTGTGTGTGTACGTGTGTGTGTGTGGTGTCAGGAATGTATATGTGTGTGATGTGAATCCATGTGTGCCCATGCACCAGAAAGTCTGTTTTATATACTGAATCTGTGTAACTCTCTTGAACCTAGAGTTTGCCAAGTTACCCAGCCTAGCTGGTCAGCTTGCTGTAGGAATCCTGTTTTGGCTGAATTATAGGAGGACTTTCATGCTCACCTGGCAGTTAAAAAAGCACCAGATACAAACTCTAGTCTTCATGTTTGTACAAAACACACTGTAACATCTGAGCTGTCTCCTCAGACCATGTAAATAATTTTTAACAAAATATTTCAAGCATATTGTTTCAGAAAATACTAAACTACAGTAACTCACATTATGAGAATTTGGCCTAGAGTAATAGTTCTGGTGAGGAACTTGGGGCTGAATCTTGACAGTGCCAGAAGAGCCAACCAGTTGAACAATGAAATGATCAGCAAACGAAATTAAGCTCCAGTTCCATTTAGGAGACAGGTCACAGAGTGTAAGAAGTGACCACTTAGGTGTTTTTGACCCAGGACTAATTAGTAGACTGCAGGCCAGTCCTGGCAAGAAGAGTTTGATACAAGGCTGCTTATCATGACAATCAGCATCCATGCATGATGGGAGCACTGAGAGTCTGCAGAGCACAGCTGAATTCCCAAGGACAACACGGTCCAGCCTCAGTGGAAAAGCCTGTCTCATCAATCATGATTGATTCTCTAGAAACTGCTGAGTAAAGTTGAGCTCACCAAACATAAATATCTTTGGACAGAGCAAAATAACAAGGCTCTGGCCCCATTTGGAAGGCTTACTATCAGTTTCATTCCTGATCTTACAACCTCTTCTCTTCAGTTGTTATTGACATCTACTGAAAGGATAGTTGTTTGTGAGGCTTCTTTGAAGTATTGTTAGAAATAGTAATGGTTCTGTACAAGATTAAAATGCCTCATATTTTTCAACATCTGACTTCTATACAATGTTCATGCTCTTTAGAAAGATTCTTCCTTTCTCGCATCCTTATTCTGAATGACCTCATGTAGTAGTAATACTACAAACAGCCATCCGGGAACCTTAACAATAATGAGGAAACCACCCCTCTCTGTGGAACTAAAATCCCTAGGATTTCAAAATTAAAATTCATGCTTGCAAAGGATCCATCTACATAGATGATAATGACTGTATTAGCCTATGATATTGTTTGTTGTATTTTGTGGCAGGAAATCAGGAAAAAGTATAAATATTCCAATTGAGTTTATGTGTAGTTGGTGCATTCCTCAAATCTCATGAATATTAAAAAAATAATATAAATACCAGGATTACCAGACTAGAATATTATCTTTTTCTTATTAAGAGTAGAACTAAGTAACAAATACTAGCATATGTGTACAATGTACTGTGAATTATAATTTCATCATAAATTATATATATGCATTTATATATTAATATATAATAATGTATACTATATACATGCTGCATTTGTGACATCAAAGTTGACAGTAAAGGAGAAGAATAATTGAAAATATTGATTTTATCTTCATTCAAACTCCAATTATTATTCATAAGTATCACTGGTGCATTTTATAAACTCTTTCCTAGTTCCAAGCATATTCCCTATTTTTCTTTAGTTTGAGAATTTTCCACACATATAAAATGGAAGATAATCATATCTACTTCCCATTTTTCCACCACAGACTCTCCTCATGTCCCCTGACACTAGCCCCATTCCAACTTTATGCTTTGCCATTTAGGGATTTCCATCTGTGTATGGGTATGTGGTCATTTACTTGAGCATGGAAAACCTACCGATGGCTATGTCCTAAAAATTAAAAACAATTTCCTTCCCTCCAGCAAATACCCACTACCAATAGTTCTGCTGTATGGCTCAAACATGATTATCATATATTAGTTCATGACTGTATTAGCGATGTCATGTATAAAAGACAGAAATTCACAGCATTCCTACCCATTCTCTGGCTCTTGCATATCATCCACATTCTTTTCCTCATTATTTCCTAAGTCTGGGTAGTGGGGTTAATACAGATATCCCATTTAGATACGGGTATTGGGTCTCTAATTCTCAGCACTTTGACCAGTAATGCATCTCTTCATTGATTTTTGTTCACTGAAAAGCTTCTATGATCAAGGTTGAGAGCAATGTATGTTTTTGTATATAATAACAAATACTTACAAACAGACAGCATGACTGTTTAGCAAAATAATAACTATAGCTTCTAACCTAGGGCTGATGACCTTCCCAGCCATGGGTATTTGACTGTATTACAATGTCAGGCATGAAAGTCTCTCCTGTGGAAAAGACCTCAATTCCAATCAGAAAGTAGTTAATTACCCCATAACAGTTATGTCATTATTGCACCAGTGAGTGGGCACATCTTGCCTGGCAAGAATCATATTGTATCACATAGAGTCCAATGCTAGGTTAGAACACTGATGTGTTTTCTCTTCTAATAGATAGTATAGTACTTAGGAACTCCATGAAAGCTAACAACCTGATAGGAAGTTTGAGATTGATTTATCTCTCTTGCAGTCAAAGTGGTTTCAGGAATATGTTCTTGCTATGTAGTTATGGTAGGTGTCTTAGTTAGGGTCTCCATTGCTCTGAATAGACACTATGACCAAGGCAACTCTTATAAAGGACATTTATTTGGGGCTACCTTACAGGTTCAGAGGTTCCATCCATTATCATCAAGACAGGAAGCATGGTAGCATCCAGGCAGGTATGGTGCTAGAGGAGTGAAGAGTTCTGTATCTTGTTCTAAAGGAAAACAGAAGACTGGCTTCCAGGCAGCTAGGAAAAAGGTCTCTTTAAGCCCCCCAACCCAGTAACACCTTCCTTCAACAAGGTCCTACCTCCTAATAGTGCCATTCCCTGTGTACAAACCACCACAGTAGGTAACCACAGACTGTTAATAGCTTATTTTAATGGACCGTCTGGTACTTCCTGATCAATAGCTCCTAGGGAGGTATCCCTGGTGCTGCAATTTTCATTTAATAATCCATGTCTTCTAGAAGTTACACTGTCCTTCCATGCAGTGTAATTTTGGTAGTGGGTGGATTAATCAAACTAAAAATTTATGAAAAAAAAAAACTTATGGGAACTCATTAAATTAGAAGCTAATTTCAGAACACAATTTTAGTTTTAAAAACAATAATTTTCTTAATAAAGCAATAAATATTTGCCTTGTTATTTTCAAAGACTTTGAGTAAGCCATTTTAGGCATTCTTTGGAGCAATCTGGACAATTATAATCATATAACAATGAGTATATTTCAAACAAATGGCATTGTTCATGCTTGATTATGGAAACTTTGGGACAACTCTTTTTCTCTAAATGTTTTACAACTTTGGTTACCATAACAACATAATATTGGTTCTTTATTCTGTAGGAGAAAATTTGCTATAATTTTTTCTTTACCTTGTAGAAACTTAAAACATGTTGGGTAAAAGGTTAAATATCATATCACCAAATTTTATGCAATGTAGGGGGACAGTAAAAGTAAATATCTATGGGGTCTCCTTAATGATATCATCACTTCCCTTTCTCCCTTAATATATTCCAGCATATTTTGTTAAAATTGCATCCTATCTGCAAATTGTAAAATTATTTTACTTACTAGTAAGTATAAGTTAACATATTAAATTCAAATAATTGTCATGCCCACTTAGGTTTAGAATGTTATATGAAAAATTGTATATGTAGTACAGGAAGTCACAGAAAGAGAAGGACAGAGATAATTTTAAAATAGAGAATATTTAAAACTTTAAATTCAAATATCTTTCCCATTCTGAGCCAACCTTTTTTGGATAACTGAATGACCTCACAATATAAGATAGAAAGGCCAAGAGTTTAGTGATGACACCAAGGATATAAAAGAAATTACTCATTTTAGATTTTGAATTTCAGAAAGCACAGAGAACCACTTTGGGTGAGAAAGTCATGTAGAGGAATTTTCCTTTAATTATCTGATTGGCTAATAAGGATGACAAATAGCCAATCGTTGGGCACAAATGAGGAGGCAGGTTTTCCAGGCAAGACAGGAAGAGAAGGGGAGGAAGAGGAGTTGGAGTCGTCAGCGATAGGAGGAGGATAGAGGGAAAGAAGTTGGAAGGAAGATGTAGCAGAAATACAGGGCTGGGAGAAACTGCAAGTAGCAGGGATTTCATAGCTGGGGAAGTGGGGTAGAGGCATATCTGCCCAATAGAGATGTGCAGTTTATAAATATATAGCTGAGTTGTGTTTTCCTTGCATGGGCTTCTTGGGGTTGGAGATTTAATGCAACAAGGTCATATGAAGATTTGTGGTTATGATAGAACAATATGGGATTGAATCATAGATGTAGCAGATAAACTGGTAGGTCTATAAATTATCTATATCTATATATCTATATATTTGTATATGCAGTACATATGTGTGTATCAAAATATGTTACTCACCTTAAATTTAAATACATACAATGTATAGTCAAAAAGCCAATGTTTTTAAAAGGTTATTCTTCTAAAAATTGTTTAAAATTTGAGGTTATAATATAATTATATTATTTTTTCCTTTCTCTCTGCTCCCCCAGAGTGAAAAACCAAAGTGTTTCCCATATAACCATTCTAGCTGTTTTTCAAATCATGGTCTCTTTCCTCATTATATGTTTCTTCATTACACACATTCTTAAATACATAAATATAACCTGCTCAGTTTGTATAATGTTACTTGTATGTATACATTTTTTCAGTGCTGACCATTAAAAGATTGTTTATCCTGCTTTTAGCACTCCTTAGTTGATGGTCTTTGTCTAGGGTTGAGGCTTTGTATAACTTAGGAGGTAGCTTCTAACAGTCATAAAAGGTACAATCTTGCAGGACTCTCCATATTCCTCTGGCTTTTAAAAACTTTCTGTTCTCTCTTTCATAATGATTCTTCAGTCTTAGGATTGGGATATATATTGTATCTTTTGGGACTAGATTCCACAGCTCTGCATATTGATTGATTGTAGTTTTCTGTAATAGTCTCTGTTGCAAAGAGAAGTTTCTTTAGTGTGAGTATTATGAGTTATTTGTGTATGTGTGTGTGTTAGTGTATGTGTAGGTGCATGAGTGTGTATTTGTGTGTGCATATGTGTACATGTGTGTGCATGTGTGTGTTGGTATGTGAGTGCATGAGTATATATTTATGTGTGTGCATGTGTATACATGTATGTCTGTGTATGTTAGTGTATATGGACTTATGTGCATGTATGTGTTTGTGTGTGCATTAGTGTGTATATGCACATACATGTGTGTTAGTATGTGCATTCGTGTGAATATGTATATATGTGTGTTCATATGTGTGTGCATGAGTGTGTTCGTGCATGTGATGTGTGTTAGTGTACATGTGTGTTAGTATATATGTGTGTTTGTGTGTGTATATATGTGTACACATGTGTTACTATGAGTGTGCATGTATTCACATGAATGCAAGTGCTAAAGAAAAGAGTTGTCAGTTTCTTTTTGGAGCTGGAAGAACAGGTGGTTGTGATCCATTTGATGTAGTTTCTGGGAACTGAATTTTGGTCCTCTGTGCTCCTAACTTCTAATCCAAAGATTCTCACTAGACATTAATTTTAAGTAATATGTAAGTGAATAGTTCTACAAAGATAGCATTATGCAAATAAAGTCTAAATGAATAGTGGCATAAATATAAATTATGAAGAGGACACCTGACCCTTTGCATATATGACTATTACACTCCTTGTAACACAAAGGTAAATCTTAATGACTAGACTGTCTTTCTATTGACTTGACCTTAAAGACTGAATCTGAGTATTTTCTATTCATATTCTTTTCTATTCATATTCTCTATCATTTAACTTGTCCATTATTTGATGTTTTCTTTTTTTAATGAAGAAAACACCCATTTGTATTTCATGGGGTAATTACTACTGTATAGTGAACTAGCATAAGATAACTACTACTACATGATGAACTGATATAAGGTGCACAGTCACACTTTGTTAAACCATCATGGTAAGTAGAAGGGGTGCTAACTTGACAGATTTATTTTCTGAGTGGTTACCAACACTTAGAAAAATCTAGGCCTTCCAGGCTACCTGTGTTCTCTGCGGTAGAGTTCCATAATGCTTATAATGAGCACTAATTCTTCACTTGACTCTCTTACAAATCTCTGTGTCCTCTGGGACTTGAGATGTGGGCTCAGTAACTCAGTATCCCCCTCTTAATTCTAAAATGAATTAAATCTACATTCCTGTTGAACTCACTGTTCTTGTAGCTCCTACTGCACCAGACATCTTTCTCTCCATACCTATACTTTAGAACAGAGGGCATTCTAGTCAGACTTTTAACTGGTGTCTCAGCTACCAAAAAGAAAGAGCATAAAGGAGAAACATTTGTTTGGCCACACAATTTTAGAAGTTTTTGTTAAAGGTCATTTGGTTGCCCTATTATGAACCCATCCCATGGGCAGAGCATGCTGGGAGAAAGATCAAGTGGAGGAGAGCTGCTTCCCACAGGAAGCCAGGAGGAAGGTAAAGGACTATGGGAAGTTTCATCAGAGGAAAGATGTAGCTCTCAAAAGTACAAACTCAGCAATGTACCTTTCCCAGCTCTACAAACTCAATAGTCTATTCAGATCTTGAAGCCACTGATAGATTGAACCATTCATTCATTAAGTCATGGCATTGTGATCTAATTATCTCTTGAAAAGCCAGGATAGGTACATCTAGAGGTGTGACTTCCTATTCTCCTAGGTACATCTTAATCTAATCAAGTTGACAATCAAAATGAATCAGCACCCCATGTCAGGGCTCCTTTTCATTGCTGCCTCTGCCATATCCCCTATTGCATGCTTCCACCAACAAGATACTGCACGAGCTGACTCTCCTTTGGGCTAAGAGCTGCAGACACCTCTGTTTGATAATCCAACTTATGAAAGTATTCTCTCTGTCCTTTTCCTTCCTGCGTTGTACCTAAGACTGAATCGTTTGTCTTTGCAGTCTTGTGAACATATCCTAAAGTCATCCACAGCACTGTCCTCAAACACAGTCCTTGATATCAGGCCTTTTCTGTTAACATTTTATTCTCTAATGGGATGATGGTAACTGACTTACTATCTGACACGTCCACCCCAGTTTTTTAATTCATTTTCTCTCATCTGAATTTTCTCTACATTATTATAAACCCAGAATGAGAAGAACACTTATTCTCTCATGTTGTACTTAACTTCAGAAATCATTAATTAAATAATTAATCTTGAATTAATCGTAGAAAAATCTTACATGTCTATGCCTAAATCTGGAAGCAGTTATGGCTCAAATGAAATATCTATTCTTTCTTCAAATTAACAACAATATATCTTCTAAAAATGTTTAATTATATGGAAACATGTATGTTGCACCAGAGAGTGGTCTGTACTCATGAGTGTTGGTGCATTCAGGGACCATTGGAATTGGATTTCTCGGAGCTGAAATTAGAAGTTTCTGTGAGTGTCTGGTTTTGATGCCTAGAACCGAATTCAGGCCCTTCCTTGTAGAACTGTACATGTTCTTAACTACTGAGCAATCTCTCAAATCCCATAGTGATTACATAGGGCTTACATAGTGATTAGCATATCTCCATTAGATATTTAACCACAGTCAGAAATCTATTTCCCTCCCTGGTGTGCTAACTATCCCAATAGTAGTCTGGCTATGGAAATCAGTCATATGTTACTTTTTTAACTAGACACAAATTTCTTTGCTTAAAACAAGATATGTTTCTCTGCTGTTGTTTGTCTGTCTCCAAAGGTATGGGAGGTAGACCATTTTAACAAAGGTGTTTCTTCTTTGTTTCTTGAAAGAGTTTCCATTCTGGATTCCATTTTGATTGTATGATAACACACTGTCTTTTTCTGGTTGTTTCTCCCCTAACTGTAAATGTTGTGTCTGCATCATCCTGGTTTGTGCCTCTACCTCCACCCCCTGCCCTGCCGAACAGTTGTGCTATATTATCCAGTGGGGTCATCTTTTAAGATATAATTTACATTCAATTGTATAGCAAAGGTGGAATTTAAGCCCAACTTCTACAACCCCCCCCAGTCATTTCTATTTCTACTCATTTGGCATCTCCACTTGAGGAACAAAAAGGCATTTCTAGTAGCATGCATCTTGCAAAGAATTTCTTGATGTAACCCTCACTAATTTACTCCTCTCAGGAAATATCACCAAATCTGTTCAGTAGTTTAAAAAAATCAACAAGAAAACCTAGAAGCTGTTTTTATTCTCCCTGTCTTAGTTTTCTTTGGTTGTGATCAACACTGAACAAAACCAATGTGGGGCAAAAGGAGATGTGCCTTGTGGTCCCAAGCCACAGTTCATCCTTGAAGAATGTCTGCTCAAGAACTCAAGTAAAAAACTTTTAGACAGAAACCATGGAAAAATGCTGCTTGCTCCCACACTCTCCGACTTGCTCACATACTGCCTAGAACTTACAGTGAGCTGGGTTCTGTCACCTCAACTATCAGTGAAGACATCCCCCACATTTCTATTACTGAATTGGTTTGGTAGAAGTTTGAGATCCATTGAGTATTCTTGTTTCATTGTTTGTCCACATATCTACAAAATAATAGTGTGATTAAAAACATATTCTTCCTGTGCAAAAGTTTAATTTACTAAAATATACCTTATTCTGTGATGGTGCCTTTAAGTAAACACGTGATTCCTTAGCTCTTTTCCTGAGCATTCATTCGTTTCCTCAAAATTAATATTGGATCAACTCCTTAGAAGAGAAATCTTATGATATTAAATCACTATTCTTTCCAGAGTAGAGTTTTTATTTGTTCCTTTATGTCATTATTTTCTGTGTATATTTTTTATAGTTTCCATGAAGTTTCTTTCTTTCTTTTTCTTTTTAAATGCCTCTTGTAATTCTTTTAAATATCATCATCATCTTCTTCTTCTTCTTCTTCTTCTTCTTCTTCTTCTTCTTCTTCTTCTTCTTCTTCTTCTTCTTCTTCTTCTTCTTCTTCTTCTTCTTTTGTCCATATAATTTTCCTAACTTGAAGCTCATTGCTTTGGTTAAAGGGACTAGTCAGCAAGTTGTGGGACTTTGCCCATTTTTACCTTTCTGACAGTAAGGTAATAGACAAATGTCATCGTACTTGTTGTTTATGTGGATCCTGGAGACCAGACAAAAGTCCTCATGCTTGCACAGACTCTTTTCCCACTAATCCATCCCCCCAGCCTCTCCTTGAGATTTCAAGTTATCCTTTTTTTTTTTACACATAGATAAGCCTATTTCCATTTTCTGACAGAAGCAAATTTATTTCTATGTTTTTTCTATACAAATTTACAAATAATAAATGACCATTTTTTATTAAGTGAGTAGACCAAACAGTATGTGAACAGGGGCAGAATGTCACATGCTAATATTAGTGTAGCTCTCAACTCTCACCAAGACAACTTCTTTCTGCAGCAGATGGAAACCATTTCAGAGATCCACAATTAGTCCAAATGCACAGACTAAGTTACTGTGCAGTATCCAACCTTGATTGGTATATTTTTAGTATTTTTTATTGTTTTTTGTTATGACTTTAAAATAAAGAGATAATTTCTACCTTCTCAAAAAAAAAAAAAACCTCTAAAAAAACCCTAAATCCAAATACATACTTACCTGAACTATATTCTGTGCTGTATACTACATAATGTTTTCATGAAATAGAAAACCCAATTTTGAAAATTTGCCTGTGTTTTGTACGATTATAATGAGCATGACTGTTAACAATCAAGCTCTGTGAAGAGAGATCTGACACATACAGGTACCTCACTGACATGATTCTCACTGAAACGTCTCCCCAAATGAATTGTTTAATTATGTGATTTTTAAAAAGATGTCCCTAATTGATCCATGATATTACCCATTATAACTGGAGTAGCTTTTCATTTTATGGATTTGTCTCTGTTTTATTGTTTTGCTCAAAGCTAGCCCACCGAGATCTCCTGATACTAGGCATTTTCTTCTTAGCCATATTTTATTGAAACGTCAGCTCACACTAGAATTTTCCTTTCCTTGAATTTTTGAAACTTGGAGCAATCTTGGCTTTTACATGATACTTTAATAATGTTGCCAATCCCTTGATAAGTTGTTCACATCAGCTATTTAGCCCCAGTACCTAAAGCTTGGGAACTGAAATGATTCTTTGCACTTTCTGCCTCTGCAATCCCAAGGCTTATGAATATTAAGCTGCAGTTGCCCCAAAGCAAAAGTGTATTCACCAAGATATTTGCTGAGATCAGGAGTCTCTGGTCCTCATTTTAAAACAATAGCATTAATAAGAAAGCACCACAAAAGATGTGACATTTGAAAAGTAAAAGAAACAGGAATTTGGAATTTTTTAATAAAGTTGAAAACATCCGTTGGTCGAGAGTAATCCTGAATGATGGAACAGATGACGTCCACGAGGCTGATGCCCCATTCTCCCTTACCAGGAGCTATTTACTGGGTGGAAGGCCTCTTTGATCTTCACTCAAAACACTAGCTTTGAATTGTATTTGTAAGGATGGACTCTCACAGATTTTACTTCTGTGTCTGGTGTATATGATGCTATATGTGTAAGTGTGCTAATGTACTCCCATGTCCAGTGAGGCCAGACATCGTATTCTCCTTTATCATTCTCTTCCTTATTTCCTTGAGAAATGGTCTTTATTGTGTCTGAAGCTAAGATAATGCTCAGCAATCCCCATGTCCCTGTCCCACCAAATGTATGCACTGGATAGACAGGTACAGGTGGCCAGTTATGCTTGTGTTTTTTCCTGTGGGTTCTATGGATTTGAACTCATGTCCTCATGCTGCACATGCAAGTGTTCTTCCTCACTGAGCCATCCTCATCTCTTGTGCTGCAATTTTACTTTTATACAATAAACATTTCAGAAACCGATTCTATATAGTAAGTGATATTCCTGTTATTCCTTTTTACTTATAAAATAAGTTTATTTTCTTTTTTTAAGCTTTATAAAGACTTTATTTCCATGAATACTAACTACAATATTTACAAAATAATCATTCTTTAAAAAATCTACAAGTTATAGTTATGTGAACATGATCTTTGCTATTTTCATTCTAAGTAATTTTCATTTTGTTTTAATCTAAGTTTACTATGAAGGAAGTATTTCCCAGAAAGACATTTAAAATGAATTAAGATAATCTTACTCACAAGGTAAAAATATGTAATATTTTCAATAAAAATACCTGATCTCTTTTAGAAGAACAAAAAAGAGGGGAGCATGGGGGAGATACAATTCCCTGGGCTTCATAACCCAACAATATATAAAAGTCAGTTTTCTTTGTCACCAGGGGATGGTGAGGAAGTGTTCTACTCTTGAGCTACATCTCCAACCAAAAGGTGGTTTTAATTAAATAAATTCTCCTATATCTTATTTCTATAGAATAAATAAGGAATAAAAATTACCATCACCCCCACCCCTCCCCCACCCCCCCCAAAACTAAGTACTCATAACTTACTCTGCCATAAAAAGCTTTGATACCTGGAATATATTATGGTACCCTCCCTGGACCTCAGTTTTATTACTTCTAAACTGAAGAGTTTTCCAAATATCTTCCAACTCTAAGATCCACCACCACTCTTTCAAAAGATAAGGACGATGCCAATGTCATGCATACAAATTTTTTGTTACTGTTAGTTTCATAGAAACATAATCTCAGTATTCAGAAGGCTGGGGCAGGGGGAACTTATATTAAAGGCCAACCTGGGCTACATAGTGAGATCTTGTCTACAAAAAAGAAAAACTAGGAATAGGGATGGATGTAGCTCAACAGTAATAAGTATGTGCTTACCTTTCATTAGGTAGTAGCTTCCAACACTCTCCTCCTTTCTCTTTTAACTCTAACTTTTAAAGTCGTAACTAAAACTGTTAAAGATTAAGTTCTTTGAAGTAATATGTATACATTTATACAATTTTGTGAATTTTGTTATTCAACACAGGATTTCACATAGCACAAGATGACCTTGAAATTGGAATCTAGTCAAGGCTGGCCCTCATCTTCTTCTCATCTGCCTCTTCCTCCCAAGTGCTGAGGTTACAGGCTTATGCAGTAGATGCAACTCTATTTGCATTATTTTTTATAATCAAAATAAATATCTTGCGTGAGGCCAACAGTTAAATGTCTTAGAAAAAAATTGAGGGAAGGCAACAAACTGGGTTACCATGTCAGTCAATCAATGTATTATAGTATTTAAAGAGAAAATTAAATACTTAGAAAATTGTGCTTAAAAAAATAGGTTCAAGCCTATTCTACAGAGCTAGTTTCAAGACAGCCAGGACTACACAGAGAAACCCTGTCTCAGGAAAATAAACAAGGAAGGTTAAGAAAAGAAGATAATCATGTCAAAAGTTTATTTTTGTAAGAGAGATGAACATTTTTAAAGGACGTGTGCTGAGATTCATGATACTCCAAAATTAAAATAATTCTGACAAAATTAAAATTATCCAGTTCCAAGACTGGTAGCATCTTAGAGACTACTGTATTCTGGCAGATAGTGCTGCAAGCGAGTTGCTTTCAGCTTCTCTACGTCAATCTTTGCTCTTAGCAGCTCCTCCTTGAGCCGCTGCCTTCTTTTCAATCCATCCCTCTTCTCCTGAACATACAATCTAGAATTCTTTTGATTTTCTAAAATTATCTGATGTTCCTCTTTTAACATTTGCAGGACCTGAGGGTCACATCTTAACAGTGACCTAAATGTTCTCCATTTTCCTGATGAAAAACATCATCTCTCCTTGGGACAGAAGATGGAGATGATGTCATTCTCACATCAACAAAAGAAAGAGATGGAGACATGGATCCTTCCACATCATGCATCAATTCATGCTCTTCTGTTTGCTCTAAAGTATCACTGAGTTGAGGATTTGAAACCAGGGTGAGAGATGGCTTAATGTCCTCTTCTTGCTTCACCTCTACAGTGATAACAGGTGATCCACCATTACCTGCAGCGAACTGGTACCAGCTTGGGCAGCCTCATCCAAGTTTGCACTGGAGGAAGTGGATCTACTCTAGCCCTGTCACCCACTTCCCTAGGGCTTCCCTCAGTAGGACAAGGATTTGAACTGCATACATCTGGATCATTTTGTGACTGTTCAGCACCCTGAAACAGTTTTATATTTGGACTCATCTTTGTAATCTCCTTACTCACACCTGTACTACTTCTTCCTGGAGTTATGAATCTTGTTTTGTTTGTTTGTTTGTTTGTTTGTTTTTTAAGGAATTTCCCTGCATCTGACTTGATGTTGCAGACTGTCTCATCTTCAGCAATGCTAACTCCTCATGCTGACAGAAATGGCCGACCGGTTCGAGCTTCCAGCCTTCATACAGCCAACTCTATTTTCAAAGTAAATATCAACTTAGCAATAGGAGCTACTTACTGTTACCAAAAGTTCCAGATGATAACACAATCAAAACGATATGTTAAAATAATGTAAATCTTTGGAGGAGGAGGGGGGGGGAGAAAGAGGGG